>NC_091283.1:641995787-642296769 GCF_032444005.1 Ranitomeya imitator | reverse complement strand
TAAGCATTATAGATTGGACTTCTGGTCCAATCGGGATCTTGCTTTTGGCCGAAAGGTTCTTCAAGCTGTGGTCCCTCCCTAAATACAGAATTGGTTGGCATTCCTCCTGGTGGCTGTCGTGGAAGGCTACTAGAGAAAATAGAATTATTCTTACCGTTAATTCGGTTTCTAGGAGCCTTCCACGACCGCATTAATTCCCTCCCGATGTTCTTGGATATTTTTTCTGAGAACCTAAAGGTAACCGGTGCTATGGGTTCAGTTGTAAGTCACTGGTTAATGGGAGGTGGGAGGGATTTTTAACCTCTTGTGCTTCCTGTCCCCCATTAGGGAATGGAGACAACCTCCTGGTGGCTGTCGTGGAAGGCTCCTAGAAACCGAATTAACGGTAAGAATAATTCTATTTTTAGTGCTTGGAGATTGTTTTCAGCGCAGCAGCTGAATGATTTACATCTGTTAGCCAGCATAAGTACATGTGGGGGTTGCCTGTTTGCTAGGGAAACTCCACTGGCTAACAGATGTAAATCATTCAGCTGCAGCAATGAAAACTAAATTTCCGAGCACTAAAAAATACTCTGAGGACACCAGAGCGTGCTTGGGAAATCTCGAGTATCTAGTATATTCGCTCATCACTAGTCTAAATACTTATGACCATGTGATATTTCAGTTTTTCTGTTTTAATAAATTTGCAAACCTTACTACATTTTTGTTTGTTTTTTGTCAAGATGGGGTGCAGAGTGTACATTAACCCCTTTCTGATCTTGGACGGGATAGTACGTCCGAGGTCAGAAGCCCCACTTTGATGCGGGCTCCGGCGGTGAGCCCGCATCAAAGCCGGGACATGTCAACTGTTTTGAACAGCTGACAAGTGCCCGTAATAGGCGCGAGCAGAATCGCGATCTGCCCGCGCCTATTAACTAGTTACCGTATATACTCGAGTATAAGCCGACCCGAGTATAAGCCGACCCCCCTAATTTTGCCACAAAAAACTGGGAAAACTTATTGACTCGAGTATAAGCCTAGGGTAGAAAATGCAGCATTTACCGGTGCATTTCAAAAATAAAAATAGATGCTCCATACCGTTCATTATTGCCCCATAGATGCTCCATATACAACTGTGCTATATAGAATGCTCTGCACCGTTGATTATGGCCCCATAGATGCTCCTTATAATGCTGTGCCATATATGCTCTGCACCTTTGATTATGGCCCCATAGATGCTCCTTATAATGCTGTGCCATATATGCTCTGCACCTTTGATTATGGCCCCATAGATGCTCCTTATAATGCTGTGCCATATATGCTCTGCACCTTTGATTATGGCCCCATAGGTGCTCCTTATAATGCTGTGCCCCATATATGCTCTGCACCTTTATGGCCCCATAGGTGCTCCTTATAATGCTGTGCCCCATATATGCTCTGCACCTTTATGGCCCCATAGGTGCTCCTTATAATGCTGTGCCCCATTTATGCTCTGCACCTTTATGGCCCCATAGGTGCTCCTTATAATGCTGTGCCCCATATATGCTCTGCACCTTTATGGCCCCATAGGTGCTCCTTATAATGCTGTGCCCCTTATATGCTCTGCACCTTTATGGCCCCATAGGTGCTCCTTATAATGCTGTGCCCCTTATATGCTCTGCACCTTTATGGCCCCATAGGTGCTCCTTATAATGCTGTGCCCCATATATGCTCTGCACCTTTATGGCCCCATAGGTGCTCCTTATAATGCTGTGCCCCTTATATGCTCTGCACCTTTATGGCCCCATAGGTGCTCCTTATAATGCTGTGCCCCTTATATGCTCTGCACCTTTATGGCCCCATAGGTGCTCCTTATAATGCTGTGCCCCATATATGCTCTGCACCTTTATGGCCCCATAGGTGCTCCTTAGAATGCTGCTGGTGCTGCCATAAAAAAAAAAAAAAATCACATACTCCCCTCTCTTCTCAGGACGCCGGCGCTTTCAATAATTACCTGCTCCTCTGCGGCTCCGTCTCCAGCACTGACGCTCAGCAGAGGGCGCGCACTGACTACGTCACAGCGCCCTCTAACCTGAGCGTCATTGCTAGAGGACGCTGCAGACGGAGCCGGAGCGAGGAGCAGGTAATTATAGCGCTGCGCTCCCCTTACCTGCTCCCAGCGCGGTCCCTGCAGTCCCTGCCTTCTCCGGCGCTGCAGCTTCTTCCTGTAATTGAGCGGTCACATGGCACCGATCATTTACAGCAATGAATATGCGGCTCCTCCCCTATGGGGGTGGAGCTGCCTATTCATTTCTGTAATGAGCGGTGCCATGTGACCGCTCAGTGCAGGAAGAATCTGCAGCGCCGGAGAAGCCAGGGACTGCAGGGACCGCGCCGCAGCAGGTAAGTATGACTACACAGCCCCCGCTCCCCCTCCCCTGCTGACACCCGGGTATATGACTCGAGTATAGGCCGAGAGGGGGACTTTCAGCCCAAAAAAATGGGCTGAAAATCTCGGCTTATACTCGAGTATATACGGTAAATGCCGCTGTCAAATGCAGACAGCGGCATTTAACTACCGCATCCAGCCGGGCGGCCGGAAATGACGGCATCACCGACCCGCGTCACATGATCGGGGGTCGGCGATGCTTCAGAATTGTAACCATAGAGGTCCTTGAGACCTCTATGGTTACTGATCCTCGACAGCTGTGAGCGCCACCTTGTGGTCGGCGCTCACAGCACACCTGATTTTCTGCTACATAGCAGCGAACAGCAGATCGCTGCTATGTAGCTGAGCCGATCGTGCTGTGCCTGCTTCTAGCCTCCCATGGAGGCTATTGAAGCATGGCAAAAGTTAAAAAAAATAGTAAAAAAAAAAAGTGAGAAAAATAAAAAAATATAAAAGTTTAAATCACCCCCCTTTTGCCCCAATCAAAATAAATCAATAAAAAAATCAAATCTACACATATTTGGTATCGCTGCGTTCAGAATCGCCCGATCAATTAAAAAAAGCATTAACCTGATCGCTAAACGGCGTTGCGAGAAAAAAATTCGAAACTCCAGAATTACGTTTTTTTGGTCGCCGCGACATTGCATTAAAATGCAATAACGGGCGGTCAAAAGAACATATCTACACCAAAATGGAATCATTAAAAACGCCAAAAATAAGCCCTCAACCGACCCCAGATCATGAAAAATGGAGACGCTACGAGTATCGGAAAATGGCACAATTTTTTTTTTTTTTTTAGCAAAGTTTTGAAATTTTTTTTCACCACTTAGGTAAAAAATAAACTAGTCATGTTAGGTGTCTATGAACTCGTACTGACCTGGAGAATCATAATGGCAGGTCAGTTTTAGCATTTAGTGAACCTAGCAAAAAAGCCAAACAAAAAACAATTTCACCGCACTTGGAATTTTTTTCCCATTTTCTAGTACACGACATGCTAAAACCAATGATGTCGTTCAAAAGTACAACTCGTCCCGCAAAAAATAAGCCCTCACATGGCCAAATTGACGGAAAAATAAAAAAGTTATGGCTTTGGGAAGGAGGGGAGTGAAAAACGAACACCGAAAAACGAAAAATCCCAAGGTCATGAAGGGGATAATGAGAAAAAAAAATGAGCTTTTTTGAATTTACCAGATGGTTGCAATGAAACAGAGTGAAAAATTTAAAAGGGTCTGAATACTTTCTGTACCCACTGTATATAACCAATGCATAATCAATTGTTATCCAGTCTGAGATAATGACTTCTGGGTTTTCATTGGCTGTAAGCCATAATCATCACAATAACAGAAATAGACACTTGAAATAGATCACTCTGTGTAATATCTCTATATAATGAGTTTCACTTTTTCAATTGAAGAACTGAAATAAATTAGCATTTTGATGATATGCTAACTTGGTGAGAAGCACTTGTAGTCTCATATAGAGCCCAAACCACCAAGATTATGTCACTGTCCAAATATTTCTGGATTTAACTGTAGGTACATTTAATATTGTATACCTTGCATTTTTACATTCGTCTGGCTGAGTAGGTACAATTGTAACTATTCCGCTTTAAAATTGCAATAACTTTTTTTTTTTTCGAAAAGCCGTAGAGGGCTGAAATTTCGTGACATCTCTGCAGTTTTGGTCCCGAATATATTGGCCAAATTTCAATAAAATATATATGAAGGTACAATTGTACTTCTGCAGCCTGTTAACGTTGTAAAATTATGCAGCCTGACGAAGGTTTTAAATAGTTACACTTTTAAAATAAAACTAACTTTCTCTAGAAACATTTTTTTTTTTAAGCAACCTACTGTATAATGCGATCTGCTGATTTTTGGCACCGCTTTAAAAAGGTTTCCCTCTGTTTTAATATTGATGCCTTATCGATCATCAATATAATCAATATAAGATTGATCATGGTGCAGAACCCCCACCAATCAGCTGGTTGCATAGCGAGCATTGCATGTAGCAGATCGCCACCGCTGTGTCACACTGTTTACGGGCCACTGCTAGGAACTGCATAAAATCGTGTTGCCGAGCTGTGGCGCTGCCCTACCTACATGCACTGCTTGCTTCTGGGCTCTGCAACCAGACGCTTTGTTTTTCTGTCAGGTGTCTGATTTTGATGATCAATTCAAAAGTTAGATTATCGGTATCAAAGTGATAGAAATTCCTTTTTATGGCACCTTTTTATGTATTCGTATCTGCCTGCCTAAATAATAAAGGCAACACAATGCTGACGATAGTCACCACAGCCCCTTTTTATTCTGAGAGTTGGAACCCTCATCGATCACTGATGGCCTATCTTAAGAATTCATTTCCAAAAATGTAAAACATAAAGTGTTTCATAGGGCAAACTTCCCAAAGTCGGGAGTGTATGTCTGGAGAACTCCTTTAGGAGGCCATCATTGAGCAGTTAATGCTAAGTGCATATTGTGTCTGAGATTATAGACTGAACTCACCTTTATACAGCTGAAAAGGATTGCTGAGGCATACCACCCAAGTGGAGCCTAGAAGGACGCTCTTGACATCCATCGGGGGCATGCAGCCTTTTGGATATATTTCACATGGTTGGTGTCTCTTACTAGCACCCCTGTGCAAGAAAAATATATGGGCCTTTTGCAGTCCAATAGGGCATCATGATGTACAATTCCACCTGTTTTGGAGGTGGAAATGGGCCCCTGTGGGGCCATCCTGGGGAAAAGTAACACTTTTTTCTTTTTAATTAGTTTTGTCATATCCAGAATGGCATCTGTGACACTATACGTTGATTTAATGCATTATTATCTGACTCCGAACATCTTTTATTTTATTCAGAATATAATCCTTTATGCACTATGGAAAAACCTGGTGAAAATCAGTCTTCTGAATCGCGCAGCAATGAAGAGTCGGCGACTGGAACACAGAAACCTGATAATCAGCCGCCTGTAGGGCCAGGTGCTGGTCAGCAGCCTTCCATCTTACAGCTTGGTGGACTTCAGTCTTATTTGATCCTGGCTGCAGGGCAGCCTGTCACTGCATTACGTGGAGCAGGGCTTAATGTAGTGCCGCTTGGAAATAATCTATCCATACTTCAAACCAATGGTCTTCACCTGCCCATTATTCCGACAGACGGTCTTCAGTCCTTGACAAGTTTGCCAGCTGGAGCTAAGCCTACCACAAGTCAAGCCGGGAGCCTGAAACCTCAGTTATTCCAGCTGGGCAGAATTCCGCCATCTGCAGTCCAGGGAGGCACTTCTGTTCAGACCATTGGATTGAAGCCACAACTTTACCAGCTTGGTGGACTCCAGTCATCCACAGTCCAGACAGGTTCTTCAGGTCAGTCCATTGGACTACAGTCACACACATTCCAGTCTATTGATCACCAGCCACAGTCGGCAATCTCACCTGAGGTCCTATGTCATGGAGTCCCACCTGTATCTTATGAATTAACTGCACAAACGACTGCAGTGAATCTCAGACCTACTCAGGACACTATAAAAAAGGCTGGAAAATTTAAACTTGAAGTAATTAAATATGCTGATGTGTCGTGCAGTGCATACAGTATTCCAAAAGTGAAACATACTGCCACCAATACTGTACAAATCAACAAGAATATTGGAACTCAGGCGGACATTTCCTTGAGACATAGGAGTCAAGGTGTCCAGTGTCCTGAAGGTGCGAATTTAGATCTCATAAGCTTTCACATGTTCCATGAAAGTTCCACACAAGCAGAGCAAATCTCTTGGAGCAACCAAGCTGCTATTAAAGACAGTAACCCATCTCAACGAAGTGTCATGTTTGTCCAAGATATGGGGCCAGTGGGAAATGCGTTACCTGCTTATGAAGCTTGGAAAGCTGATGAATTATTTGTTCAGGACCTTCAGAGAATACAGAGCTACAGATATATGTATAAACCTGTAAGTGTGTTTTATATATTCTTCTAGATGAACAATTAATTTTATTGCATTGTCCTATGAAATTGGCCATAGAGGTAAACTCATTATGTCGGGGGATGAAAAGATCCCCAGAACCCTGTGCAGTGACCCCTGTGAGGGTTAGTACTACTTTTTTTGATATGGTTACAGGGGTATTCTCAAGTTCAGGGGTGTCAAACTGCATTCCTCAAGGGCTGCAAACAGGTCATGTTTTCAGGATTTCCTTGTACTGCACAGGTGATCATTTAATCACCTACACACATAATGATTGCAGCACCTTGTGCAATGCTAAGGAAATCTTGAAAACATGCATGGTTTGCGGCCCTCGAGGAATGCAGTTTGACACCCCTGCTCAAGTTGTCTCTTGAGCAGCTCATGGCTCTTCAGTCTCCTTACTTCCTGGTTGCATGGGCATGCATTTCCTTTAGTAGTGACAGATATGGTCAGTTTTCTTCGGCTACAGTCATTCTGGAGTCTACACTGATCAGTAGTGATGAGAAAATAATTTTGAGTGGAATTGAATGTAACAAAAATCCACATTTGCCAAAATGTGGATTTTCTTCTTTGTATTTCGCGTCCATGCAAATTCAGCAAAATGGTGTATGCGGGCCACCATTTTTTCTGAACCCTAATGGCCCATCCAAAAGTTAGAAAATGTCTTTACACACCTCACTTCTGACCTTTCCAGACCCGCCACTCCTCAATGCTACCTGTCCAGCCTCTGCTACATTTTCAGATCTCCCGCTGCTTGCAATGGAATCCTTGTCTCTTCACAGTCCCGGACTTCTGGCTGTCATTGCACTTTGGAGGGTTCTGTGCAAGCGCTTGGGAGCTTATCGTCCTGATGTCACGACATACACTGTGACCTGCAGCACACCATGACACCTGGAAGTCCCGGCACAGTGCAGGAGACATGAATATCCATCTCCAGCAATGGGGGGATATGAAGATGTGGTAAGGACCGGACAGGTAACGGAGGGGCCATAGAGGTCAGCGATGAGGTGAGTATATCAATTTATTCAGAGGATAACTTCTCCATGAATCAAATTTCCCGGGAAAAAACAAACGAACAGGATAATTCAAATTTTGCTTGATCTGCTGGTCTCTAGCTATCACTATATTTACATATTATTATTATTATTATTATACATTTTTATAGCGCCATTTATTCCATGGCGCTTTACATGTGAAGGGGGCAAATTTAGACAAGTACAATAAACATGAGTAAAACAAGGCACACACAAGTACAGGAGGAGAGAGGACCCTGCCCGCGAGGGCTTACAGTCTACAGGGGATGGGTGAGATTGCACTAGGAGAGGGTAGAGCTGGTCATGCGGAGGTTCAGTAGACTGAGGATCACTGCAGGTTGTAGACTTGTTGGAAGAGGTCGGTCTTCAGGTTCCTTTTGAAGGTTTCCGTGGTAGGCGAGAGCCTGATGTGTTGGGGTAGAGAGTTACAGAGTATAGGAGAAGCACACGAGAAGTCTTGGTGCGGTTGTGGGAGGAAGAGATGAGAGGGGAGTAGAGAAGGAGATCATGAGAGGATCGGAGGCTGCGTGTGGGTAGGTACCTGGAGACCATGTCAGAGATGTATGGAGGAGTCAGGTTATGAATGGCTTTGTATGTCATTGTTAGTGTTTTGAACTCTGGGCAATAGGAAGCCAAGACATATGTGACCATTCTAGATGCAGCGTAATACAATAACATTTTAAGAATTGTATAGAGACATCCAAACATTGGAACACTTTGTGAGATTAAAGCAGATACAACACTCAAGTCCATTGCACGCTTGCTTATTTTCATGCTGTGTACGTATACAAATTTAATAACATAACTCTCCTTTAAGAATTGTAAGACTTAAGTTCACAAGATGAGTATTTTGTGCGTTTTTCTGCACTTACTGGCTAAATTAGTTTACTTGCGTTTTATTTTATTGCGTTTTTGAGTGCATTTTTTTACATGCGGTTTTTATCGTGGGTGTTTTTTTTTTTTTTTTTTCAGATGTCGTTTTTGTCTCTATTTTGGTTGTGATGCTATACATAAGATTACTTTGTTTTGGAAACTTTCTGTTACTTGGCTTTGAAAAAATGTTATCGATAGTCATATGCGTTTTTCATGCATTTTTTTCCTGTGTTTCCGCTGCAGAAATGCAATAAAGACACTTATACGGTTATCTGAGGATGTTCCTCATCTAATGCAAGTCTAGTTACTGCAAAATAAATTTGACATGTTGTAGATTTCAAAATTGCTCGGGGGTTAAAAAACAACCAAAAAAAAACAGGTATTAAAAGGAACCTATCACATCCTTTTTTGCTGTTAAACTGCCCCCAATGTCGTCCTGGGGATGCACATTGCATCACTAACATGTTTATCTCAAGCAAAATTTCCTAGTATTTATCGCAAAAATCACTTTTTATACTTTGATTGCCCCATATATCTTTTGTTTCAGTTTTAAGAGTGTCAGCTCTAGTTTTTCAGTCAATGTCAAATGCCTTTTTCAAATTCTCCATGCCCATCGCATTATAATTACTTCCCTTCACTGCTCCCTACGTCACCACAATCTCCCATCAGATCCCGCGCTTGCGCACTCACTCAGCTTTCCTGGTCTGCACACTGAATCTGGGTGTACGATCATATCCTATGTGCGCAAACTCTGGAGCTGCTGAGAGTTAGCGACCACATGCTATGCCACTGTCTTCCCTCTCGCCACTCTGACGGAATTTTGGCCCACTCATCTTTGCAGAATTGCTGTAATTCAGCCACATTGGAGGGTTTCTGAGCATGAACTGCCTTTTAAAGGGCATCTCAATGGGATTAAGGTCTGGACTTTGACTAGGCCACTCCAATGTCTTAAGTTTTGTTTTTATTTAAGCCATCCAGAGGTGGATTTGCTGACATGTTTTGTATCATTGTCCTGCTGCATAACCCAAGTGTGCTTCAGCTTGAGGTCACGAACAGATACCCAGACATTCTCCTTCAGGATTCTCCCTCTATATATGAATATATATTTATAACATACATTGCATGTTGCACCTTTCACCTTTTTTGATGGGGGTATAAATATTTTTAATGTTACTTATTGAAAGTTAAATTTTATTAAGGGTTATTTGTTAGTAAGTCCCTTTCTATGCTGGTCAGAAACATGCAGATCCATTTCAGCTGCTTCTGATCTGGTTGTTAAGTCTTCCTATAAAATCTGGCCAGACCTTCTCTGTTTTGCCAGTGAAAGCCCTACTTCCTTGTTCATAGGAGACACTGTGCTGACCAGGAGTTTGTTGATGCTATGGGGGATTCATCTTCCTGTGCTGTGTGCTTAAGCTACGTGTTTTGGAGAGAAGTTCTTGTAGAGGTGTTCTGTTGTACGTGTGCGTTTATCTTTTGTCCCTGTTTCCGTTTAGTTTAGTCCACCCTGTCCCTATCCTCCTTCCTATTTTTGATTGGTGCTTTTGAATGATAGAGGGTTCCTGTTATTCTCTTTTGTCTTGTGTGTGACATTACATTTCATCAAGAGTACCCACATCACATCAAGAGTACCCACCTCCCCTACTTAAGATCGTCACAGTGTGATAATCATACCAACAGTAAAATATGGTGGTGGTAGTGTGTTGGTCTGGGGCTGTTTTGCTGCTTCAGGTCCTGGTTAACTTGCTGTGGTAAATGGAAATATGAATTTTGAAGGAGAATGTCTGGCCAATTTTTAAAAACTATTTTTTTTTCTCTTGAATCTGCTATGTATTGCAGAAATCACAATCTTCTATAAACACTGGCAATGGGCTGGCTTTCATAGGAGGATCGTAATGACAGGCATGCAGACCCCCAGCTGTCATGACAACCTATCGACTATCCATGATCACGTGACAGGCGGTGCCGATGGTTGAGATGAATGACGCGGTTCCGGCCGGTTCGTGTTAAATCCAGCTGTTTGTGATTGACAGCTGGATTTAACAGTCGCCATCATTTAATCCTCATTCCTATCGGTGACTGACAGCCTTCCTTCTATAACGTGCATGCATAGAAGGCTATCCGTCACAGACAGGACCACCCACTGGACCCAAAATCTAAATGATGAAAAAACAGGTTATACATTTTCTTTTTTTTCCACCAACCTATAAATCAATCTGCTCGGCTCCCCCTTCTCTATAACATGGTGTCTGCAGGTCGGACTGCATTGCTGACAGGTTCCCTTTAATACATTTCAGGTAATATTTTTTAACGAGTTCCTAACCGGCCATTTTCCCCACCAGACATATTTTTGTCTCTTATCGTACATATTCTTTTAACATTTTTTTTTTTTTTTGTCCTCCCGTTCGGATATTGAAATAATTTTTGTTTCTGGTTTTCATGATACATGTGGATGCCAGGACGTCACTCCATGCATTCTTTATGGGCTGCCGGAAAGAGCGGAGCGGCAGCCCCTTTGGGAATGATTAAATTAGCAGTCGAATAATTGCACTACCATTCCATGTAACAGACAGAATTTCTGGGTTCAGCTGATTACTGTTGGGTCCCAGCTGTTAGATCACCACCGTGGATAGGTGATAACTTATTGTCACCAGACCACCCCTTTGACTGGGATTCCGTGTCCTAATGGGGAATCACAATCCAATGTCTCTATATTTGTCACTGAACTATACGGCAGAGCGGGAAAACCAAAATCTGTTCCTTTTATTTGTGTTGAAGTGGAACCTAAAAATGAGCAGAAATCTTTCTTTTTAGGGTCAGATTCAGTTTGATGATGTCGCCATCTACTTCTCCAAGGATGAGTGGGAATGTTTGAACGAAGAAGACAAAGACCTTTACATGGAGATGATGGTGAAGAATTACCGCACCCTTCAGTCTCTAGGTAAGACATTTCCTATTGGTAGGATTTGACCCCTTCTAAAGGCTCATGCAAGTCTCCCGACTGGAGCAGGACCGCTTCTTATATTTCTATGAGGCTGTCTCACTTGGGTCAGGAGACTTGCGTCCTATCCGTGCATTGCGGTTCGTGATCGGATGCTTATTATTTTTCAACATTATTATACCAGGATTTATTACAGCAATACCCTGTTTTTTGTTGGTGTGTTTAAACCATTTTTATGCTATTCTTTTTTTTTTTTTTTTTTTTAAATCTGATTCCTTATATAATTCATGGGTATACTCCTTATACCAAAGAATTATTTTCAAACAGAAATAAACTAACAAGCAATGTATAGGGCCAGCCCTTCATTGCCCTGCTATTGTATTAAGGGATGCTCATGGGCTAAAACAGGGACATTTTGCACTTTCATACAGGCTATAACCATAAAGCAACCCACTGGAGAATACTTGCCATCTGTCTTCACTTGATTGATGTATTTCTGCTAAGCACAAGCACTTTGTATATATGATAATGGTTATGTGAATAATTAGTTTTCACCTCATGTTTCCTGTTAGCACAAGCACTTTACGTTAAGATTGCCATTCAATGTTCATGTGATTAATTGACTTCCCTCCCGAATACAAATTCGGACTAAAAACAATATTTATTGTCTTTCTGAGCCATTCTATCATAAATACAGAGGGTATTCATTTAATCACAGAAGTCTTTTACAGTATTATTTATTTTGTATTTTTTATATATTAACATCTTCTAGCCAAGGTCTGGTGCATTAGTTACTGTATCATGCTCATGCTGCTATTTTACCTACCGTATGCTGCTAAAAATTCAAATTATATGAATTCAACTGCCTACATTTTTTTTCAGTAAATCTTCCTGTTTTAATTTATTTTAATATTGAAATTAATATTTTTAATACCAATTTTTTGGCACTTCTATTTTATACCAGCAACAAATTGATGCTACAGGTATAAATGTTATGTAAATTTGCTATTAAGAAGTGTGACCCCCAGGTTAGGGTCTTTCTGTCACATTTGGACAATTGTCATATAAAGTGCGTTCACACACTGCATTATTTTTCCACAGGCAAAACCTGCTCACTTGGCAATAAGAAACTTGCCGGTTTTGCTTAGTTTTGCTGATTTTTTTTTTTTTTTTTGTGCTGCTTTTTTCCTGCTTTTTGGTCCCTTTTTTTACTGTGTTTTTGTCATGATACATTTGTCTCTTGTGCATGCTGATAAAGTTTAGTGCATAAAGAAAAAAATGATTCTACTTCAGATTTTGGCACCAAAAAAACGCTACAAAAACTGATACCTTTTTTTTTTTTCAGCGTTTTTTTGCACCACCTATTGCTTTCAATCGGTGAAAAATGCTGAAAGAAGTGACATGTTCCATTCTAAAAAAAAACCCAAGGTTTTGCACAAAATACTGCGGACAAAAAGCCAAGCTGTGTGCATTAGATTCCTGAAATCTCACAGACCTTGCCGATACTGTAAAACACTGCTGAAAATTTGCACAAAAGAAAACGCTGAAAAAACTCAACCTGTGAACACAGTTGAAGAGTCATGAAGTCAAGTCTAGTTTGGAAAAGAGATTTCTGGCAGTAGAACATGGAGGTGGTGGTCTAGAGACAGAATCTAGTGGTAGATTCTCTTAACTAGATAATTTATTTTTGAGGAGGGGGCTCATTATTTGCTCATTGATGGTACATAGTATCAAAACATAACCTAAGACTGAACCCATCTGATATGATCAATTGTATGGCGTTCTTTGACAACTTTAAGCCACAACCATTTAACCCCTTCATGACCCAGCCTATTTTGACCTTAAAGACCTTGCCGTTTTTTGCAATTCTGACCAGTGTCCCTTTATGAGGTAATAACTCAGGAACGCTTCAACGGATCCTAGCGGTTCTGAGATTGTTTTTTCGTGACATATTGGGCTTCATGTTAGTGGTAAATTTAGGTCAATAAAACCTGTGTTTATTTGTGATAAAAACGGAAATTTGGCGAAAATTTTGAAAAT
This sequence comes from Ranitomeya imitator, assembly GCF_032444005.1. Lineage (NCBI taxonomy): Eukaryota > Metazoa > Chordata > Amphibia > Anura > Dendrobatidae > Ranitomeya > Ranitomeya imitator. The sequence goes on along the minus strand of NC_091283.1, from coordinate 642,283,521 downwards.
TTCACATTTTGAATTTTTATTCTGTTAAACCAGAGAGTTATGTGACACAAAATAGTTAATAAATAACATTTCCCACATGTTTACTTTACATCAGCACAATTTTGGAAACAAAATTTTTTTTTGCTAGGAAGTTATAAGGGTTAAAATTTGACCAGCGATTTCTCATTTTTACAACGAAATTTACAAAACCATTTTTTTAGGGACCACCTCACATTTGAAGTCAGTTTGAGGGGTCTATATGGCTGAAAATACCCAAAAGTGACACCATTCTAAAAACTACACCCCTCAAGGTACTCAAAACCACATTCAAGAAGTTTATTAACCCTTCAGGTGCTTCACAGCAGCAGAAGCAACATGGAAGGAAAAAATGAACATTTAACTTTTTAGTCACAAAAATTATCTTTTAGCAACAATTTTTTTTTCCCAATGGTAAAAGGAGAAACTGAACCACAAAATTTGTTGTCCAATTTGTCCTGAGTACGCTGATACCTCATATGTGGGGGTAAACCACTGTTTGGGCGCACGGCAGGGCTTGGAAGGGAAGGAGCGCCATTTGACTTTTTGAATCAAAAATTGGCTCCACTCTTTAGCGGACACCATGTCACGTTTGGAGAGCCCCCGTGTGCCTAAAAATTGGAGCTCCCCCACAAGTGACCCCATTTTGGAAACTAGATGCCCCAAGGAACATATCTAGATGCATAGTGAGCACTTTGAACCCCCAGGTGCTTCACAAATTGATCCGTAAAAATGAAAAAGTACTTTTTTTTCACAAAAAAATTCTTTTAGCCTCAATTTTTTCATTTTCACATGGGCAACAGGATAAAATGGATCCTAAAATTTGTTGGGCAATTTCTCCTGAGTACACTGATACCTCATATGTGGGGGTAAACCACTGTTTGGGCACATGGTAAGGCTCGGAAGGGAAGGAGCGCCATTTGACTCTTTGAATGAAAAATTATCTCCATCGTTAGCGGACACCATGTCGCGTTTGGAAAGCTCCTGTGTGCCTAAACATTGGCGCTCCCTCACAAGTGACCCCATTTTTGAAACTAGACCCCCCAAGGAACTTATCTAGATGCATATTGAGCACTTTAAACCCCCAGGTGCTTCACAGAAGTTTATAACGTAGAGTCATGAAAATAAAAAATAATTTTTCTTTCCTCAAAAATGATTTTTTAGCCTGGAATTTCCTATTTTCCCAAGGGTAACAGGAGAAATTTGACCCCAAAAGTTGTTGTTCAGTTTCTCCTGAGTACGCTGATACCCCATGTGTGGAGGTAAACCACTGTTTGGGCACACATCGGGGCTCAGAAGGGAAGTAGTGACTTTTGAAATGCAGACTTTGATGGAATGGTCTGCGGGCGTCACGTTGCATTTGCAGAGCCCCTGGTGTGCCTAAACAGTAGAAAGCCCCCACAAGTGACCCCATTTTTGAAACTAGACCCCCCAAGGAACTTATCTAGATATGTGGTGAGCACTTTGAACCCCCAAGTGCTTCACAGACGTTTACAACGCAGAGCCGTGAAAATAAAAAATAATTTTTCTTTCCTCAAAACTGATGTTTTAGCAGGCATTTTTTTATTTTCACAAGGGTAACAGGAGAAATGGGACCCCAGTAATTGTTGCGCAGTTTATCCTGAGTATGCTGGTACCCCATATGTGGGGGTAAACCACTGTTTGAGAACACGTCAGGGCTCGGAATTGAGGGAGCACCATTTGACTTTTTGAATACGAGATTGGCTGGAATCAATGGTGGCGCCATGTTGCGTTTGGAGACCCCTGATGTGCCTAAACAGTGGTAACCCCTCAATTCTACCTCCAACACTAACCCCAACACACCCCTAACCCTAATCCCAACTGTAGCCATAACCCTAATCACAACCCTAACCACAACCCTAAGGCTATGTGCCCACGTTGCGGATTCGTGTGAGATTTTTCAGCATCATTTTTGAAAAATCCGCGGGTAAAAGGCACTGCGTTTTACCTGCGGATTTTCCGCGGATTTGCAGTGTTTTTTGTGCGGATTTCACCTGCAGATTCCTATTGAGGAACAGGTGTAAAACGCTGCGGAATCCGCACAAAGAATTGACATGCTGCGGAAAATACAACGCAGCGTTTCCGCACGGTATTTTCCGCACCATGGGCACAGCGGATTTGGTTTCCATATGTTTACATGGTACTGTAAGCTTGATGGAACACTGCTGCGGATCCGCAGCCAAATCCGCACCGTGTGCACATAGCCTAATTCTAAAGGTATGTGCACACGCTGCGGAAAACGCTGCGGATCCGCAGCAGTTTCCCATGAGTTTACAGTTCAATGTAAACATATGGGAAACAAAAATCGCTGTACACATGCTGCGGAAAAACTGCACGGAAACACAGCGGTTTACATTCCGCAGCATGTCACTTCTTTGTGCGGATTCCGCAGCGGTTTTACAACTGCTCAAATAGAAAATCGCAATTGTAAAGCCGCAGTGAAATGCGCAGAAAAAACGCGGTAAATCCGCCATAAATCCGCAGCGGTTTATGTTGTTGAGTGCTGTTTTTGGGCTCCCTCTGGTGGTTACTGATGGTACTGGGTGACTTGTGTTCTCTGCGGTCTCTGGTGTCCACCTGTTCCATCAGGTTATGGGAGTTTCCTATTTAACCTGGCTTTTTTGTCATTTCCTCGCCGGCTATCAATGTAATCAGCGTGTCTTTTTCCCTCTGCTCCCTGTGTCTGTTATCTTCAGGACAAGCTAAGTTTTGATTTTCCTGTTCCACGTTTTGCTTAATTTTTGTTTTAGTCCAGCTTGCAGATATGTGATTCCTTGCTGCTGGTTGCTCTCATGTTCCATGAGTTGGCACATGAGTTCAAGTAATTTCAGGATGGTTTTTTTTGAAGGGTTTTTCGCTGACCGCGCAGTTCACTTTTGTATCCTCTGCTATCTAGCTTTAGCGGGCCTCATTTTTGCTGATTCTATTTTCATAACTACGTATGTGCTTTCCTCTCATTTCACCGTTATTACATGTGGGGGGCTGCTATTTCTGTGGGGTGTTTCTCTGGAGGCAAGTGAGGTCTGTGTTTCTTCTTATAGGGGAAGTTAATCCTTCGGCTGGCGCGAGACGTCTAGGAATCATCGTAGGCACGTTCCCCGGCTACTGCTAGTTGTGTGTTTAGGTTCAGGATCGCGGTCAGCTCAGGTTCCATCACCCTAGAGCTTGTTTTGTTTTTGTGCTTGTCCTTTTGGTGATCCCCTGCCATTGGGATCATGACAGGTTTAGCACTGCGGATTTATCAAATCCGCAGCGGAAAAATCCGCAGAGGACCAGAATACGTGTGCACATACCGAAGCCCTAGCCCTAACCCTAGCCCTAACCCTAGCCCTAACCCTAGCCCTACCCCTAACCTTAGCCCTAGCCCTAACCCTAACCCTATTCTAACATTAGTGGAAAAAAAAATTCTTTATTTTTTTATTGTCCCTACCTATGGGGGTGACAAAGGGGGGGGGGGTCATTTATTATTTTTTATATTTTGATCACTGTGATAGAGTATATCTCAGTGATCAAAATGCACTTTGGAACGAATCTGCCGGCCGGCAGATTCGGCGGGCGCACTGCGCATGCGCCCGCCATTTTGGAAGATGGCGGCGCCCGGGGAGAAGACGGACGGACCCCGGCAGGATCGGTAAGTATGATGGGGTGGGGAGGAGCGGGGGAGGGGGGATCGGAGCATGGGGGGGTGGAACGGAGTGCGGGAGGGGTGGAACGGAGCACGGGGGGGGGTGGAACAGAGCACGGGGGGGTGGAACGGAGCACGGGGGGTGGAACGGAGCACGGAGGGGGGTGGATCGGAGTGCAGGGGGTGTGATTGGAGCACAGGGGGAGCGGACAAGAGCACGGGGGGAGCGGAGCACAGGACGGAGGGGAGCCGGAGCAGTGTACCGGACAGATCGGAGGGCTGGGGGGGGCGATCGGTGGGGTGGGTTGGGGGCACATTAGTGTTTCCAGCCATGGCTGATGATATTGCAGCATCGGCCATGGCTGGATTGTAATATTTCACCAGTTATAATAGGTGAAATATTACAAATCGCTCTGATTGGCTGTTGAAAGTGAAACTGCCAATCAGAGCGATCGTAGCCACGGGGGGGGTGAAGCCACCCCCCCTGGGCTAAACTACCACTCCCCCTGTCCCTGCAGATCGGGTGAAATGGGAGTTAACCCTTTCACCCGATCTGCAAGGACGCAATCTTTCCATGACGCCACATAGGCGTCATGGGTCGGATGGGCACCGACTTTCATGACGCCTACGTGGCGTCAAAGGTCGGGAAGGGGTTAAGGAGTTTTCTTGCTGATTAGAGATGGGCGAACCCGAACAGTAAAGTTCAGAGTCCATACCAAACCCCTACTGTTCGGGCACCACGAAGTCCGTTTCACTGACAGCGCAAGAAACACCGGCGGTAAGATTAATACCACTGGTCAGAGCGTCAGATGACAGCGTGAGCCTGCATCTGTGACTGGAACGGCTGCGGGCTACTATTTTTAGAGTGGGGGGCCAATATCCATGGTGACTTACTTTTTACCTTTTAGATTTGTGTGGCCAGATAATATTGACCAAGGTTTCAGACCTTAATTAGCCTGTTTGGGTTACGGCTTGTTCGCATCATTAGGAGAGTTCGGGTGATGCAAATTTCCCAGATTTATAAAAGCCCAGCCTCCTTTAACCTTGTGCCAAAAGACAGCAGTCAAGGGTTCTTTTAAGCAGCTGCCTAGTACTCTGAAAATGAAAATGGTGGAGGTACACAAAGCAGGAGAAGGCTATAAGAAGATAGCAAAGCATTTTCAAGTTGCCTTTTCCTCAGTTTGAAATGTTAGTAAGAAATGGCAGTTAACAGGAACAGTTGAGGTCAAGATGAGGTCTGGAAGACAAATCAAAATTTCAGTGAGAGCTGCTCGTAGGATTTGATAGAGAGGCAAATCAGAACCCTCATTTGACTACAAAAGACCTTCAGAAACATTTAGTAGATTCTGGAGTTGCACAAATATGGCATTCATGGAAGAGTCATCAGAAGAAAACCTCTCCTTCATCCTCACCATAAATGTCAGCTTTTTAAAGAATGCACAAGAACATCTAAACAAGCCTGATGCAGTTTGGGAAATAAGTCCTGTGGACCGATGAAGTTAAAATAGATGTCTTTGGCCACAATGATCAAAGGTACAGGTGCTTCCCACAAAATTAGAATATCATCAAAAAGTTATTTTTTTCAGTTCTTCAATACAAAAATTAAACTCTTATATTATATAGTCATTACAAACAGAGTAATCTATTTCAAGTGTTTATTTTTGTTAATGTTGATGATTATGGCTTACAGCCAATGAAAACCCAAAAGTCATCATCTCAGTAAATTAGAATACTTTATAACACCAGCTTGGAAAATGATTTTAAAATCCAAAATGTTGGCCTACTGAAATGTATGTTCAGTAAATGCACTCAATACTTGGTCGGGGCTCCATTTGCATAAATTACTGCATCACTGCGGCGTGACATGGGGCTATCAGTCTGTGGTACTGCTAAGGTGTTATGGAAGCCCAGGTTGCTTTGATAGCAGCCTTCAGCTCATCTGCATTGATGGGTCTGGTGTCTCATCTTCCTCTTAACAATACCCCATAAATTCACTATGGGGTTAAGGTCAGGCGAGTTTGCTGGCCAATCAAGCACAGTGATACTGTTGTTTTTAAACCAGGTATTGGTACTTTTGGCAGTGTGGACAGGTGCCAAGTCCTGCTGGAGAATGAAATTTCTATCTCCAAAAAGCTTGTCGGTAGAGGGAAGTATGAAGTGTTCTAAAATTTCCTGGTAGACGGCTGCGCTGACTTTGGTCTTGATAAAACACAGTGGACCTACACCAGTAGATGACATGGATCCCCAAACCATCACGGATTGTGGAAACTTCACACTAGACCTCAAGCAGCTTGGATTGTGTACCTCTCCACTATTCCTCCAGACTCTGGGACCTTGATTTCCAAATGAAATTCAAAATTTACTTTCATCTGAAAACAACACTTTGGACCCCTGAGCAACAGTCAAGATCTTTTTCTCCTTGGCCCAGGTGAGACGCTTCTGGTGTTGTACATGAGTGGCTTGACACAAGGAATGCGACACTTGTAGCCCATGTCTTGGATACGTGTTGTGTGTGGTGGCTCTTGAAACAAGATTCCATCAGTGAATTGCCCCAAAATGTTTGAGGTTATCCCGGTTGCTTGTGCACCTTATTCTACCACATTTTTTCCTTCCACTCAACTTTCCATTAATATGATATTAATATTAATAGGACTATTTGAACAGCCTTCTTCTTTCTCCATGATTGTGGAGCCTACTGAAACAGATTAAGGGACCTTTTTAAACCCTTATGAAGCCTTTGCAGGTGATTTTTGTTAATTATTCTAATTTACTGAGATAATGACTTTTGAGTTTTCATTGGCTGTAAGCTATAATCATCAACATTAACAGAAATAAACACTTGAAATAGATCACTTTGTTTGTAATGACTCTATATTTTTTGTATTGAAGAACTAAAATAAATTAACTTTTTGATGATATTCTAATTTTGTGAGAAACACCCATATGTGTGGAGAAAAAAGGGCACAGAATTTCAGGAAAAGAACATCTCATCAACCTTTAAGTCTGGGGTGTGGATCAATCCTGCTTTGGGGTTTCAGGCGGTGCCACATTTCACAAGTAGCGGAAAAATAGATTCAATGAAATTTCAACAAATTCTTGAAGTAAATATAACACCATCTGTAACAAAAAACTGAAGTTGAAATGAGGATGGCTTCTACATATGGACAATGATCCTAAACACATGTGAAAATCCACAACAGACTACTTTAAAAGGTGCAAGCTGAAGGTTTTACAATGGCCCTCACAGTTCCCTGAGCTGAACATCATTGAAAATTTGAGGTCAGACCTCAAAATAGTAGTGCATGCAAGATGAGCCGGGAATCTCGCAGAGCTGGAAGAATTTTCCAAGGAATAATGGATAAAAATCCCTCAAACAAGTATTGAAAGACTTTTCTGACTACAAAAAGTGTTTACAAGCTGTGATACTTTCAAAAGGCGGTGCAACTGGGTACTAACCATGCAGGGTACCCAAACTTTTGCATTGGCTCATTTTCCTTTATTGTAATCTTTTAAATAAAGATCAAATATACAAATATATGTAGCAGAGCCGATCAAGTTATGGCAGCTTCTAGCCTCCCTTGGAGGCTATTGAAGCATGCCAAAAGTAAACACAAAAATATGATTAAAAATCTGAAAAAAAATACTCCAGTTCAAATCACCCCCCTTTCGCCCCATTCAAAATAAAACAATAAAAATAAAACCAAACATAGACATATTTGGTATCGCCGCATTCAGAATCGCCCGATCTATAAAAAAAAAAAAAAAAAAAAAAAAGGATTAACCTGATCACTAAATGGCGTAACGAGAAAAAAATCAAAACACCAGAATTACGTTTTTTTTGGTTGCTGCTACATTGCATTAAAATGCAATAACAGGCGATCAAAAGATCGTATCTGCACAAAAATGGTATCATTAAAATGTCAGCTCAGCACACAAAAAATAAGCCCTCACCCAACCCGAGATCACGAAAATTGGAGATGCTATGGGTCTCAGAAAATGGCGCAATTTTTTTTCGCCACTTAGATAAAAAAGAACCTAGACATGTTTGGTGGCTATGAACTCGTAAAGACCTGGAGAATCATAATGGCAGGTCAGTTGTAGCATTTACTGAACATGGCAAACAAGCCAAACAAAAATCAAGTGTGGGATTGCACTTTTTTTGCAATTTCACCGCACTTGGAATTTTTTTCCCGTTTTCGAGTATCCGACATGCTAAAACCAATGGTGTTGTTCAAAAGTACAAATTGTCCCGCAAAAAATAAGTTATGGCTCTGGGATGGAGAGGAGTGAAAAACGAAAATGCAAAACCGAAAAAAGCTCTGGTCACGAAGGAGATAAGTGATAATTACTGTAGAATGCTTCAACAGATCTCATTGATTTTGAGACTGTTTTTTCCGTGACACATTGTACTTTATGTTAATGGTCAATTTTATATTTTCTGTATTTATTAATAAAAATATCAGAAATTTTGTGAAAAAATTCTAAAAATTAGCTATTTTTCAAACTTTGATTGTCCCTTTAATCCAGACAGTCATACTACATAAAATAGTCATTAACATTTACCTTATGTCTGCTTTACATCAGCACCGTTTAAAAAAAAAAAAAAAAAAAAATTTTTTTTTTTTAAAGATGTTGGAAGGTTCAAAATTTTAGCAGCAATTTTTCATTTTTTTCAAGGAAATTTACAAAACACACTTTTTTTAGTTTTGAAGTATCTTTAGCAGATCTATATGTTGTAAAATCCCCAAAAGTGAGACCATTTTAAAAACAGCGCCCCTCAAGGTATTCAAAACTGCTGTCAGGTAACTTATTAACCATTTGGATGCTTTTCGGTAATTAATTCAACCTTGCATGGCAGGAAGGAAAAATGTTATTTTTACCATCTAAATGTCGCTAACTTCAGAACAAGCAGCTATAGCCATCAGACTCTAAGGCCGTTATTTGGCCGTGAATTTCCATGGCAACCATCAAGACCACACAATCATGATCTGAGGGTCCCGATTGGTTTATAGAGAGATTCCCCACACTCTGTTAACCATTTAGATGCCTTAATCACTTTTGAAAGCCCATCTAAATGGTTAAAAAGCCATGTTTAATACCAAAACCAATCAAGTCTGATACAGCAGATTGTCAGCTATAGTGTACAGTCAACAGCTGCTGCATTTACACCAGTCGGGGATGCTGTTGTCAGATATGTGAGGTCAGTAAAAATATGTGTTGGTGGCCAATAAGGGGTTAATGCCACCGAACAGTTGCTAGCTATACCATATCACTGATCAGTTATTCTTGCACGGCTGTTAATGCCATTTCCTCCTATCTCTCACTATCTTCAGTGCTGCAGTTGTACAACACATTATTGTCTGCATTGTTTGGTCAATGTTTTAGGGCTTTCTCTTTCTATCTTTATTATACAGCTGTGAGCGCTGATGTTCTCTTGCTATCCTAAAATCACCCCTAAATGGCTGCTGAATTCCCTACCTAGGCTTTTATACTGGCTTATGATCTTTCTGATTGCCTGTATAAAATGGTTGCTGACTTTTTTTTGTAAAGCAACTTGAACAAATCAAATTACAAGTTGTTTGAGTTCATAATGAAACTTGGATCAAGTAGATTGGATCATTTCTAGGACAGAGTATTAGTGTTGATTATTTAGCTTTTTTGTCAGGTGGGTAAAAGTGGCTGTTTGGAACTAGACTCTAATAAGGTTGATAAGGGTTTGTGGGTTTGACACATTCTGGCATTCACTGCTTTTTATATATACACTATACACAGGTTGGATCACGGTTAAACCCCCATTGATAACGATGATTGAGCAAGGAGAAGATCTCTACGTGAAATACCCCAAGCAGTTCAGAAATTCTCCGATTCCTGGACTTAGCAGGAAAGGTGAGTAATAGCACCATAAAAGATCTTTATTTCACTGGAAGATGTTCATTAAAGCTGAACTTTAGTGTGCCCTTTTTTTCATCAAAACTCCGTGTATATATGAAGGAAGGATAGAGTAGCGCCAAGAGCCACCGATGAGTGATGCATCTCTACTGAATGGAGTCTGAAGCATTGAGTTATTGATGCTTTAACGTCTTAATCCATTTTCTGAGAAGACCTCTCTTCTACTCTCTACTGTCCTGTCAATGTGTCATTGGTAAAGCGGAAGATCTCGCACATTAAAAAATTATATTCGTTCAGCTACTACATTTTGTCTGCCTTCTCTTTTGCAAACTGTAATTTTGCATTGACAAATTGACATGACGTGTAAAGATAATACTAGTACCTAAAATTAAAATAAATCTCAAAATGTAAGATTTCTACCCATATATTTTATAAAAGCATACACCTGGCACATTGGAATATACCACCCAATCAGCATCAAAATAAAACATTACATAAGAATAGCTAAACATTGATGTTTGTGGATAAATATGAACTCTAAAATAAAAGTATAAAATAAAGTTCATAATGGTGACAGTTTGTCCAAAGATTAAAAGTGCATTCTTCTATATTGTACAGATTAAAAGGGTTTGTCCTTTGGATTAGTCTTCCTATGAATTGGATCCACCAACCACACCCTGTGCAGGAATATTTAAAGGGATCTGTCAGTATGATCAACCCTCCTGAGCCATTTATATGGGCGTGTAGGTCCTAGAAAGTTATGCATAATGACACCTTGATATCTGCGATCCGAAGAGAAATCCTCATTTTTTACAGTATATGTAACTAAGAGGCAAATATTTGACAACCATCTATGTTGACTTCTTATCTGCCAGACAAACAAAGGATTGAGCATATTAAAATGCAACATGCTAAATACATTTTGACAAAATTAGGGGGTTTGGGTCACATTCCCCTTCTCTTGTGCCCCTGTTAATTGTTACAACATGTTCACTAAAATCATTGTATTGCCTGCACAATACAAAACAGGACAGATCTTCCAAAGAGAGAATCAGGTTTTTGTAACAAGTCTTCACTCTAGCCAAGAGATAACGGTTGAGCTCCAAGGATATCCCTTCATTTCACTGTACTCTATGGGACCCTATACATCAAGAACGCTGGCATACACCTCAGTGTGCACCTCGCCTCACATTCTACTCCAGTCCCTGCTGGAGTAGGATTTGTGGCTTAGAGAATGCCATCTCTGCTCGTCATACCTCCGTCCTGCCCCAAATTCGCTTAGTTTGTCGGTGCTGAGCAAAGTCAAGTGTTGCATAATTTTAGGGCAGCCGCCAGTTGCGCAAAAATGATGCGACTTTTCAAAGCTTTTCCTGCGAGAATACTGGCATAAATGCTTTGAATATGGCCCTTTGAGTTTCCTTTGTGTGAATATAAAATTTTCCCCAAAGTAATAATGTAATGTCTTAAACGGAAAATGGATTCCTGACAAAATGTTTAAAGCAGACTGAAAAGAGAGCAAGTGGTCAGGATGACACCGGGGAGATTACACAAGTCTTACCGCTGTCACCAGTTTGTCAGGGGAACGCTACTCCACTGCTTCCAATCGTCAGGAAAATTACTCAGTTGAACAAATTACTCAATTGAACGACGAGTGATAGATTCAGCTGCTTCCAGTACTAGGGCATTTATTGTGGAACTCAGTGAGCTAATAGTATATACACCTCTGATTCTAACACATGGAATACATATATATCCATCCATATCCTGGTACGGTCACTGCCAACTCCACAATAACAAAAGAACTACTAGCTGCCACCACCAATCGTTTATACAGGCCGACATCCGTTACATTTAGCATATGGCGTCAGGGGGGCGATTTACAGAGCAAGACAAGCTATTACAATTTATATATTTAACCCAGAAAGGCAGTGTATTATAAAAAAAAATATACAAAGATGATACAAAATGGAAACAAAACAATACGGTATATACAATTACATCGAAAAGGAACAATGAAAGAGAATTGGTAAACCTGATGTTGCTGGAATGGCTCTTATATTTATGGAGGGAAGCACTCTGATAGGGAAAATGGACCACTTTCACAGCAAACTATGTCTTCCAGAATGAACAAAGACCTACAAATTCTGGTTTTATTAGATGAATGTTGCATACCATTGATGAGCTCATATGGGGCTGTTTGTGGGATGTGCTAGGTCTATTAGAATTTTATGAGATCCCTTACTTTCGGTGTATCTTTGCCCCCGGAGGTCCCAGGTGGTAGATATTGTAATTTTTCTTATCGCCATTTTTTGTCTATAGAGATGAAACATGGCATGGATAGCTTATGCCTGAGAAACCTACAGCCCCGCCTCTGCAAAAACAAATCTCATCCTTGGTGTCTTTTTCCCAGAACAAATCTAATCTAGTCATTACCTGCTCACTGTAGGAGGTACCTACTTCAATGGAGGATGAAGTGTCACTTCCCCAGTTATAACTAGCTTTTTTTTTTCTCCAGCTATAATTAATTCCATTTTTTTCAGTGTGAAGGTGAGAGGTCCCCTCTCTGGGGATGTCTTTTAGTTTTTCTGTATGACAGGGTGCTTAGATTTGGAATGGAACATTGATTGATTGTTTTATTTCTGTTTACATTCAACAGATTCAATGGATGCAAAGGTTGCAAATTCTATTGAAGAAAGTTACAATTTACACAAGTTCTCTGAACGTTTGAGGAATAGCATTGATGAATTTCTAACATTCTGTATGCAACAAACTGAAGACATAATGTCAGGGGTTACAATGAACCTTTCGGAGTATGTATCTTCTGAGTCAGGACTATTTTGTCAAGCGATCATGCCGCCTGGTATAAAGCCAGTTATAGAAGAGAGACCATTCAGATGTTTCAAGTGTGAAAGGCGCTTCAAGCGTTTTTGTGATGTGGTCTCGCACCAAAAATTTCATGCGTTTGAGAATGGCTTTGCTTGTTTTCAGTGCCCCATAACCTTCAAAAATGCAAAAGCTTTGGTAAAACACGAGTTGATTCATACTGGTGACAAACCGTTTATCTGCTCCAGATGTGGGAAGCGTTTCTTTACCCAGCAGTTGCTTGATAACCATCTTGGGGTGAACTTGAAAAAGAATCCATACGTTTGTTCAGAATGTGGAAAACGTTTTGCAAAGAAGTACATCCTTCGTAAGCACGAAATGGTTCACAACCGAGCGAAACCTTTTCTGTGTTCCATCTGTGGCAAAGGCTTCATGCAGGAGGACGATTTTAACACTCATCAGAGAATTCACATGGAAGAACATATATACTCCTGCGAATTCTGTGGAAAACGTTTCAGTAGTAAGCCAAGTTTTGAGAAACATCGACAGGAGCACACATGCTCGCAGCCCTTTCCTGCTCTTGATCAGCAAGGTAGACTACTTCTTCTCAAGCAAATTCAGGAAGGAACGTCTGTTCTACCAATAAAAATGGAGCTCCAAAGCTGAGGACGATCCTTCTGCATTGACTGGGGACTGCTACAGGTGCCAGATAGTATTTTTGTTTTTTTAATCAGTCAATACTATGGCCATGATAAAACTATGTAGAGTATGAGAGCGCTACTTTTGGATTTAGCACTGTTCGGACATCAGAAGCCTTAATAACTGCAGCATTTGTATGCCACTTACCTTGCTTGCACCAAGTTTTTGGTTAACTAATAAAAATGTTTTCTGTTCTTTCTTTGATTACCCTGGAAAATAGTAAAATGTATAGTCCTAATGTATTGCAGCACCTCTGTGTACTTTACGATTAAACTTTGAGTGAGAAGATAAAGAGTAGAACAAAAATACTGCTATTTGGTCTAGAGGTGGCCTTTCATTCCCATGCCACTGAAGTTGTGACCTCAGCATAAACGCCAATCGAGAAGGGAAAAGTGTATTTCGATTTATGTTCTGCCATGTCGTGTTGGTCTCGGCATCATAATTATTTGCGATTACCATGGTTCTCAAAAGAATGGGGATTCAACTGCATAATTTTCGAAAAGGAGCAGTATAGATTACAGCTGTGGCTGAACCTCTGAGGTGGAGGTGGTAGCTTTAAAAAGTTTACAATAAAACATGTTGGATCCCAGTTTATTGACACTAATCAGTGTTACTGTATATTAGGTATGTTAGTAGATCCATTAAATGGTTTGACCACTATATATTTCTTAGGACGTGATTTTAAGACACATTCTAATATACAAGTATTACAACTTCTCAAATGTTGTAAAATGCAATCTGCTTATTAGTAAAGTGCTCCTGTTCCCAAAATGGTGAAACCGGGTTAATAGTCAACGCATTTCGAGGTCAAGCAGGACCTCTACCCAACTTGACAAGGTAACCCTGATCAGGATGTTAAAAACCTTACCATGTGTCAATGTTGACCTCAGTATGAATAAGGGCAGACAAGGAATGGGCCCAACCAGTGGAACACCAGTCTGGGGGAGCCTTATGTACAATCTCCAGCTCACTATAGAATGCTGTAGAGAAGCCCTGAAAGGTGACGGCCATATCTTATATCGGCCAAAACTGCTGACAGGTTCCTTTTAAAGGGACTCTGTCACCTGAATTTGGCGGGACTGGTTTTGGGTCATATGGGCGGAGTTTTCGGGTGTTTGATTCACCCTTTCCTTACCCGCTGGCTGCATGCTGGCTGCAATATTGGATTGAAGTTCATTCTCTGTCCTCCATAGTACACACCTGCGCAAAGCAATCTTGCCTTGTGCAGGCGTGTACTATGGAGGACAGAGAGTGAACTTCAATCCAATATTGCAGCCAGCATGCAGCCAGCGGGTAAGGAAAGGGTGAATCAAACACCCGAAAACTCCGCCTATATGACCCAAAACCAGTCCTGCCAAATTCAGGTGACAGAGTCCCTTTAAGTCTCCTCATTTCGGCATGCTTAACATGTCAGGGATCCAAGAAGCGTCGTTTCTCCTTACAGAGACTATTTTACCCCTGAAAATTATTTGTTTCCCAATGAATTTGTGCAGATTATAGGTGACATTAAAGGTAAGAAAAGTTCTGAAATTCTTCTTCTTGGTATGACTTTTTACGTGACAAAAAACGGGAATTTTTACAGGGGTGTGTGTACTTTTTATATCCATTGTACTAATTCTTTGAATGAGCAGCTCTGTATAAATCCGCCCACACAGATTGGCAACTTTCTGTCTATGCACAGTATACACAGAAAGCAGCCAATCAGTGATGGGGACGGGGTTAAACAGAGCTAATTAATGTAGTCAATAAATACTGAATCAGTGACATCCTGCATATAGTATTAATATGGCCATACACCTAAAAAAAATGGCCATAGCAATACAATCCATTAGATCACTCCCAATACACATTTTTCTTACACAAAACATGGAGTACAGGTCCACCCATATTTGATAAGATCCACAAAGTTATTGTATCAATACAAGGCATAAATACATATAAAAAGGTCAGGTGTTTAGGACAGCAGATCATCAACAATATGTCTGGGCAGGATAGTAGTGGGCCCCTCTGTCACCATATAGTCATGATTGTAATCGTATAAATGCACAAAGTGCTTTGTGCAATCATAATATCAATGAGAAGTACTAACTGTGTATAGTGTGTGCACAAATGTCACCTCTAGTGTTGAGCGATACCTTCCGATATCGGAAAGTATCGGTATCGGATAGGATCGGCCGATATTCAAAAAATATCGGATATCGCCGATACCGATACCCGATCCCAATGCAAGTCAATGGGACCAAAATATCGGAATTAAAATAAACCTTTTCTTGCCTTGTAGGTTCATTCTACATGAAGGAAAACAACTAAGAATAATGCAGGATGTATTTGGGGAGGTGGCGGAGACATTAAAGTCATAGAGGTTTATCCCAATCAAATAGAATAGCATGTTTTTTGTTTTTTTTTAAGACGTTCGGAGTGACAAAGATATTGACTATGTAAATTTTTTTTTTTTTTTGTCAGATATTGATGTTTCACTATTCCACGCCCTTCCCCTTCTTTTTTTTTTTTACTTTTCCCACACTTTCATCTTCATCATCATCATCATCATCAGCATCTTTGACATCAACTTCTTCTTCACCTTATTCATCTTCTTCTTCATCCTTTACCTTTTTTTTTTTTGATTACATTCTTCATATTCATTTTATTCAACTATTATTATTCTTCCTATTCTACATATTCTTTTTATTCCACTGTTATTATTCTTCCTATTCTACTTCTTCATCATATTCTCATTTGTGACAGGCATTCCCGTAGTTGTTATCTATAAAAGTTTGAAGATTACACCTTCCGTTCTGCCAGTCACAAAAGTTACATTTGTCCGCGTTCAGTTTGGCCTGCAGCATCAGGCTTTATCCAGGGGCACCACGAGGAGGAACGGACTCACCCCCATACACTGCTTAGTCTTCTTCTGCATATAATTTAGATAATATCTTTTGCTCTGATATTAAGTCTTATGCTTAATGTTCTTCTGCTCTTTGTTCTGCAGCCTCTTGTTCTTCTGCTTCTCGGTCTTCCATGTCGTCGTCTCCAGGGTCGTCGTCTCCAGTGTCGTCATCTCCGCCGTCGTCGTCTCAGCCGTCGTCGTCTCCGCCGTCGTCGTCATCGGGGTGGTCTTCCGGGTCGTCGACTTTAGGGTCTTCAACTTGGAAATGTAGCAGAAGGTACAAGAAGGCTGAGAAAATGCCAAGAACCAGCTGATGGAACTGGAACTCGGATGGCTACCCGAAGGTTCAAGAGCCTATGGAACTACCGAGGACCAGCTGACGTTACTGGAACCCGGTTACTAAGCAGGAGGTACCCGTGCTAAAAAGCACTACCAAGGACCGCCTGACGTTGGCGGAACTCGGATACCCAGAAGGAGGCACCTAAGCCAAAGGCTCTGCCCGGAACCAGCTGACGTTACTGGAACCAGGATGGGGAGCAGAAGGTACAAGAGCAAAAGACACTGCCGAGAACCAGCTGACGGTACTGGAACCCGGATGGGTAGCCGAAGGTCCAAGAGCCAATGGAACTACCGAGGACCAGCTGACGTTACTGGAACCCGGTTACTAAGCAGGAGGTACCCGTGCCTGAAAGCACTACCAAGGACCACCTGACGTTGGTGGAACTTGGATACCCAGAAGGAGGCACCTAAGCCAAAGGCTCTGCCCGGAACCAGCTGACGGTACTGGAACCAGGATGGGGAGCAGAAGGTACAAGAGCAAAAGACACTGCCGAGAACCAGCTGACGGTGCTGGAACCAGGTTACTAAGCTGTAGGTGCCCGCGCTTAAAAGCACTACCAAGGACCGCCTGGCGTTGGCGGAACTCGGATACCCAGGAGGAGGCACCTAAGCCAAAGGCTCGGCCCGGAACCAGCTGACGGTGCTGGAACCAGGTGGTGGACCCCAAGGCCCACAGGAGAGGAGAGAACAGCTAGGCCGCGAGGCAGCCGCAGTTACCGAACCCCAACAGTCCTACAGGGGGAGCTGGGCCTACTGGCACTACAGAACCAGCCTTGACTACCAGTTCACGCAGCCCACATAGGAAGCTCCTAAACTGGAGGCACTCTGGAGTTGGCTAACCCGACCGCACCACGACGGGGCAAGCATAGGCGTCTCAGTGAGCTTGACACAACCCGGAAACAGCTGACGGTGCTGAAACCAGGCTTGGCACGAGGGAGTACCTGTGACAAGAACACTGCCGAGAACCAGCTGGCAGTGCTGGAACCCGGATGCGTTGCCCCAGTGTGCAAGAGCCAATGGCACCGAGGACCAGCTGACGGTGCTGGAACCCGGTTACTAAGCTGTAGGTGCCCGCGCTTAAAAGCACTACCAAGGACCGCCTGGCGTTGGCGGAACTCGGATACCCAGGAGGAGGCACCTAAGCCAGAGGCTCGGCCCGGAACCAGCTGACGGTGCTGGAACCAGGTGGTGGACCCCAAGGCCCACAGAGAGGAGAGAACAGCTAGGCCGCGAAGCAGCCGCAGTTACCGAACCCCAACAGTCCTACAGGGGGAGCTGGGCCTACTGGCACTACAGAACCAGCCTTGACTACCAGTTCACGCAGCCCACATAGGAAGCTCCTAAACTGGAGGCACCCTGGAGTTGGCTAACCCGACCGCACCACGACGGGGCAAGCATAGGCGTCTCGGTGAGCTTGACACAACCCGGAAACAGCTGACGGTGCTGAATCCAGGTTTGGCACGAGGGAGTACCTGTGACAAAAACACTGCCGAGAACCAGCTGGCATTGCTGGAACCCAGATGCGTTGCCCCAGTGTGCAAGAGCCAATGGCACGACCGAGGACCAGCTGACGGTGCTGGAACCCGGTTACTAAGCTGTAGGTGCCCGCGCTTAAAAGCACTACCAAGGACCGCCTGACGTTGGCGGAACTCGGATACCCAGAAGGAGGCACCTAAGCCAAAGGCTCGGCCCGGAACCAGCTGGCGGTGCTGGAACCAGGTGGTGGACCCGAAGGCCCACAGGAGAGGAGAGAACAGCTAGGCCGCGAGGCAGCCGCAGTTACCGAACCCCAACAGTCCTACAGGGGGAGCTGGGCCTACTGGCACTACAGAACCAGCCTTGACTACCAGTTCACGCAGCCCACATAGGAAGCTCCTAAACTGGAGGCACCCTGGAGTTGGCTAACCCGACCGCACCACGACGGGGCAAGCATAGGCGTCTCAGTGAGCTTGACACAACCCGGAAACAGCTGACGGTGCTGAAACCAGGTTTGGCACGAGGGAGTACCTGTGACAAAAACACTGCCGAGAACCAGCTGGCGGTGCTGGAACCCAGATGCGTTGCCCCAGTGTGCAAGAGCCAATGGCACGACCGAGGACCAGCTGACGGTGCTGGAACCCGGTTACTAAGCTGTAGGTGCCCGCGCTTAAAAGCACTACCAAGGACCGCCTGGCGTTGGCGGAACTCGGATACCCAGGAGGAGGCACCTAAGCCAAAGGCTCGGCCCGGAACCAGCTGACGGTGCTGGAACCAGGTGGTGGACCCCAAGGCCCACAGGAGAGGAGAGAACAGCTAGGCCGCGAGGCAGCCGCAGTTACCGAACCCCAACAGTCCTACAGGGGGAGCTGGGCCTACTGGCACTACAGAACCAGCCTTGACTACCAGTTCACGCAGCCCACATAGGAAGCTCCTAAACTGGAGGCACCCTGGAGTTGGCTAACCCGACCACACCACGACGGGGCAAGCATAGGCGTCTCAGTGAGCTTGACACAACCCGGAAACAGCTGACGGTGCTGAAACCAGGTTTGGCACGAGGGAGTACCTGTGACAAAAACACTGCCGAGAACCAGCTGGCGGTGCTGGAACCCAGATGCGTTGCCCCAGTGTGCAAGAGCCAATGGCACGACCGAGGACCAGCTAACGGTGCTGGAACCCGGTTACTAAGCTGTAGGTGCCCGCGCTTAAAAGCACTACCAAGGACCGCCTGGCGTTGGCGGAACTCGGATACCCAGGAGGAGGCACCTAAGCCAAAGGCTCGGCCCGGAACCAGCTGACGGTGCTGAAACCAGGTTTGGCACGAGGGAGTACCTGTGACAAAAACACTGCCGAGAACCAGCTTGCGGTGCTGGAACCCGGATGCTTTGCCTATCAAACATTGTCTTCCTACAGCCCCAACTAGCGGTGTTGGAGCAAAGGGTAAGCGGGGGGAGCAGAGTGTAGGCCGAAGCCTGCACTGGAGTCAGCTTTGTGTCTGCGTTGCATTTGCAGGACACTTTGCCGGCTACACAGCTGGGGAACAGCTGGCGGTGCTGAACCCCACTGACACATTGGCTGGTGTTTTTCTCTGTGCAGCTAGCACTTCCAGGCTAAAACTGGCGGTGTTATGAGCCCAGGGTCAGCAGGAGGAGGAGAGGAGCAGAGTGTAGGCCGAAGCCTAGTTGAACCAATTTCAAAGGTAACCTTTAACCCCCCCTCAGGTGTTGCAAGGTACAAGAGCCACACCTTGTGCATCATTAATGCTGCACAAGTAAAAGGTTGCTCTCTTAATTTTGCTCCTTGCACACGCTGAATAAAACACGTACACTATTTAGCCCATTATACTGTCAAACAGTAGTGGAGGCGTGACTTGTCTTTTTAAGGAGATGCAGCACAGGTGTCAAAATTTACACCTAGGTGCTGGGCGAAGATTCCTGAGTGTAGTTATTTGCTGTACAGGAGTCTGCGCTCTTGTTATCCCTTGGCCATGCGCTGTGAGCGATGCCTGTCTTCTCACCTCATTTCATGTTGGCCGGTGCGGTTAGCGATGGCCATGAAACACAGACCCGCAGTGTCTTTTAATAAAGTCACACTGCAGAGCTGGGATTCGTGACCTTGCACAGTAAATTTTGTCGCCTGTCCCTTATGTCCTTACACCTGCATCAGACTGGGTCGCCTCATCTGATCCCTTCTCGCATGCCGCGGCCATGAGGCCGCACATTCTGAAGAAGGCGGAAGGAGATGAGTAAAGACAGGCGAAGATATCCACTGCTCATGCCCATCAATCACACCCTCGCAGTCAAAATAAGCAAGACAACGAGGAGCGTGGTTTCAGGCAGGGCGGACGCACAGCCGCAGCCAGCCAACCAAAGATGTCAGAAGACGGGCAGCGCTAACAAGGGGGGTGCTGCGTGTCATTAAAAAGGAAAGTCACACCTCAGGGACATTGTAATGGTCTGTAATGAGACACATTTTTTCCGTGTTTAATTAAACGTGGGCAAGTACACAAAGTCAGCCACCTTGTACAAATGCAGCAGTACTGCTGTACAAGGTGGCTGTTATACATAGAAACACCTTGGGGTGGGTGGCAGGGTCCCTTTAATTTCAGTTTATGTGCCTGCGTGGCATTTGCAGGTCACGTTGCCGGCTACACAGCAGGGGAACAGCTGGCGGTGCTGAACCCCACTAACACATTGGCTGGTGTTTTTCTCTGTGCAGCTAGCACTTCAGGGCAAAAACTAGCGGTGTTATAGCCCAGGGTCAGCAGGAGGAGGAGAGGAGCAGAGTGTAGGCCGAAGCCTGCACTGGTGGCAGCTTTTGTTCTGTTGTGCCTGCGTGGCGTTTGCAGGTCACGTTGCCGGCTACACAGCTGGGGAACAGCTGGCGGTGCTGAACCCCACTAACACATTGGCTGGTGTTTTTCTCTGTGCAGCTAACACGTCCGGGCAAAAACTGGCGGTGTTAGAGCCCAGGGTCAGCAGGAGGAGGAGAGGAGCCGAGTGTAGGCCGGAGCCTAGTTGAACCAATTTCAAAGGTAACCTTGCACACGCTGAATAAAACACGTACACTATTTAGCCCATTATACTGTCAAACAGTAGTGGAGGCGTGACTTTTCTTTTGAAGAAGACGCAGCACAGGTGTCAAAATTTACACCTAGGTGCTGGGCGCAGACTCCTTACCGTTGTTATTTGCAGTACAGGAGAGTGCGCTCTTGTGTTATCCCTTGGCAATACCCTGTTAGAGCAGGCTGTCTTATGACCTCATTTCATGTTGGCCGGTGCGGTTAACGATGGCCATAAATCCCAGACCCACAGTGCCTTTCCATAAAGTCACACTGCGGTGCTGGGATTCGTGGCCTTGTGCAGTAAATATGTTTGCCACTCACACATGTCCTTACACCTACTTCAGACTGGGCGGCCTCATCTGATCCCTTATCGCATGCCGCGGCCATGAGGCCGCACAGTCTGAAGAAGGCGGAAGGGGGGGAGTGAAGACAGGCGAACATATGCACTGCTCGTGCCCATCAATCACACCCTCGCAGTCAAAATATATGAGACAACGAGGGGCGTTGTGTCGGGCAGGGCGGACGCACAGGCGCAGCCAGCCAACCAATGATGTCTGAAGATGGGCAGCGCTAACAATGGGGGTGCTGCGTGTCATTAAAAAGGAAAGTCACACCTCAGGGACATTGTAATGGTCTCTAATGAGACACATTTTGTACGTGTTGAGTTCCACGTGGGCAAGGAGAAAAAGTCAGCCACCTTGTACAAATGCAGCAGTACTGCTGTACAAGGTGGCTGTTATACATAGAAACACCTGGGGGTGGGGGGCAGGCTCACTTCAATTTCAGTTCATGTGCCTGCGTGGCGTTTGCAGGTCACGTTGCCGGCTACACAGCAGGGGAACAGCTGGCGGTGCTGAACCCCACTAACACATTGGCTGGTGTTTTTCTCTGTGCAGCTAGCAATTCCGGGCAAAAACTAGCGTTGTTAGAGCCCAGGGTCAGCAGGAGGAGGAGAGGAACAGAGTGTAGGCCGAAGCCTGCACTGGTGGCAGCTTTTGGTCAGTTGTGCCAGCGTGGCTTGTGCTGGACACGATGCCGGCTACACAGCAGGGGAACAGCTGGCGGTGCTGAACCCCACTATCACATTGGCGGATGTTTTTCTCTGTGCAGCTAGCACTTCCAGGCTACAACTGGCGGTGTTATAGCCCAGGGTCAGCAGGAGGAGGAGAGGAGCAGAGTGTAGGCCGAAGCCTAGTTGAACCAATTTCAAAGGTAACCTTTAACCCCCCCTCAGGTGTTGCAAGGTACAAGAGCCACACCTTGTGCATCATTAATGCTGCACAAGTAAAAGGTTGCTCTCTTAATTTTGCTCCTTGCACACGCTGAATAAAACACGTACACTATTTAGCCCATTCTACTGTAGAACAGTAATGGAGGCGTGACTTGTCTTTTTAAAGAAAAGCAGCACAGGTGTCGAAAATAACACCTTGGTGCATGGGCGCAGCTTCCTGAGCGTTGTTATTTGCTGTACAGGAGTCTGCGCTCTTGTTATCCCTTGGCCATGCGCTGTGAGCGCTTCCTGTCTTCTGACCTCATTTCATGTTGGCCGATGCGGTTAGCGGTGGACATGAATCCCAGACCCACAGTGTGTTTTCTAAAAATCACACTGCGTGGCTGGGATTCGTGGCCTTGTGCAGTAAATATGTTTGCCGCTCACACATGTCCTTACACCTGCTTCAGACTGGGCGGCCTCATCTGATCCCTTATCGCATGCCGCGGTCATGAGGCCACCCAGTCTGAAGAAGGCGGAAGGAGATGAGTGAACACAGTCAAACATATGCACTGCACATGCCCATCAATCACATCCTCGTTGTCCAAAAAAATAAGACACCGAGGGGCGTTGTTTCGAGCAGGGCAGACGCACAGGCGCAGCCAGCTAACCAATGATGTCAAAAGACGGGCAGCACTAACAAGGGTGGTGCTGTGTATCATTAGAAAGGAAAGTCACACCTCAGGGACAGTGGAATGGTCTCAATGAGACACATTTAGTACGTGTTTAATTAAACGTGGGCAAGGAGAAAAAGTCTGCTACCTTGTACAAATGCAGCAGTACTGCTGTACAAGGTGGCTGTTATACATAGAAACACCTGGGGGTGGGGGGCAGGCTTCCTTCAATTTCAGTTCATGTGCCTGCGTGGCGTTTGCAGGACACGTTGCCAGCTACACAGCAGGGGAGCAGCTGGCGTTGCTGAACCCCACTGACACATTGACTGGTGTTTTTCTCTGTGCAGCTCGCATGTCCCGGCAAAAACTGGCGGTGTTGGAGCCCAGGGTCAGCAGGAGGAGGAGAGGAGCAAAGTGTAGGCCGAAGCCTGCACTGGTGGCAGCTTTTGGTCGGTTGTGCCAGCGTGGCTTGTGCTGGACACGACGCCGGCTACACAGCAGGGGAACAGCTGGCGGTGCTGAACCCCACTAACACATTGGCTGTTGTTTTCTCTGTGAAGCTCGCATTTCCGGGCAAAAACTAGCGGTGTTAGAGCCCAGGGTCAGCAGGAGGAGGAGAGGAGCAGAGTGTAGGCCGAAGCCTAGTTGAACCAATTTCAAAGGTAACCTTTCACCCCCCCTCAGGTGTTGCAAGGTACAAGAGCCACACCTTGTGCAGCATTAATGCTGCACAAGTAAAAGGTTGCTCTATTTAGTTTGCTCCTTGCACACGCTGAATAAAACACGTACACTATTTAGCCCATTATACTGTCAAACAGTAGTGGAGGCGTGACTTGTCTTTTTAAGGAGACGCAGCACAGGTGTCAAAATTTACACCTAGGTGGTGGGCGCAGATTCCTGAGCGTTGTATTAGCTGTACAGGAGTCTGCGCTATTGTGATTCCTTGGCCATGCGCTGTGAGCGCTGCCTGTCTTCTCACCTCATTTCATGTTGGCCGTTGCGGTTAGCAATGGATATGAATCCCAGGCCCACAGTGTGTTTTCAAAAAATCACACTGCGTGGCTGGGATTCGTGGCCTTGTGCAGTAAATATGTTTGCCGCTCACACATGTCCTTACACCTGCTTCAGACTGGGCGGCCTCAGCTGATCCCTTATCGCCTACCACGGCCAGGAGGCCGCACAGTCTGAAGAAGGCGGAAGGAGATGAGTTAAGACAGGCGAACATATGCACTGCACATGCCCATCAATCACACCCTCGCAGCCAAAATATATGAAACGAGGGGGGTTGTGTCGGGCAGGGCGGACGCACAGGCACAGGCAGCCAACCAATGATGTCAGAAGACGGGCAGCGCTACCAAGGGGGGGGGGGGTGCGTGTCATTAAAAAGGAAAGTCACACCTCAGGGACATTGTAATGGTCTGTAATGAGACACATATTTTACGTGTTTAATTCTACGTGGGCAAGGATAAAAAAACAGCCACCTTGTACAAATGCAGCAGTACTGCTGTACTAGGTGGCTGTTATACATAGAAACACCTGGGGGGGTGGGGCCAGGTTCCCTTTAATTTCAGTTCATGTGCCTGCGTGGCGTTTGCAGGTCACGTTGCCGGCTACACAGCTGGGGAACAGCTGGCGTTGCTGAACCCCACTAACACATTGGCTGGTGTTTTTCTCTGTGCAGCTAGCACTTCCGGGCAAAAACTAGCGGTGTTTAAGCCCAGGGTCAGCAGGAGGAGGAGAGGAGCAGAGTGTAGGCCGAAGCCTGCACTGGTGGCAGCTTTTGTTCTGTTGTGCCAGCGTGGCTTGTGCTGGACACGTTGCCGACTACACAGCAGGGGAACAGCTGGCGGTGCTGAACCCCACTGACACATCACCTAGTGTTTTTTCTGTGTAGACAACACTTCTAGGTGGCAACTGACAGTGTTGAAACCCAGGGAATCAAAGAGGAGCAGAGTGTAGGCCGAAGCCTGCAGTGGAGCAAGTTGAAAGGGAACCTTTAACCCCCCCCCCCCCAGGCATTTGTTGCTGAAAGAGCCATCTTGTACAGCAGTAATACTGCACATGGAAAATGGTGGCTCCTAAAATTATGCTCCTTGCAAACGCTGAAGTACACTCTCATATAATGTGTCCCCTCACACTGTCAAACCGTCCCGGAAGTGGGACTTTCCTTTGTAATGTGACACAGCAAAGCCGTCATTCCAACCCCCTTGGTGCCGTGCGCCACCTCCTCAACGTTGTTTGGTTCTGTCACGGAGCCCGCGCTGTAATGTTATCCCTTGGCCATGCACAGTTAGCGGTTCCCGTCTTCTGACATCATGTAGGTGTCAGGCTGGCAGTGCCTGTGCGTCCAAGCTGCCCGAGATCCAACCTTGCAGTGTCATCTAATGTAGTCCCACTGCGGGCCAGGGATCCATGGGCATGCGCAGTGCATATCATCGCCTCTCACTCACCTCCTTCCTGCTTCTTCAGACTGTGCGGCGTCACGGCCGTGGCATGCTATTAGGGATCAGCTGACGCCGCCTAGTCTGAAGAAGCGTGAAGAAGGGGAGTGAGAGGCTAGTATATGCACTGCGCATGGCCATGGATACCAGGCCCACTGTGGGATCACATTAGACGACACTGCGAGGTGGGATTTCGGGCAGCGTGGACGCACAGGCGCAGCCAGGACGACAACAAATGATGTCAGAGGACGGGCAGCGCAAACTGTGCATGGCCAAGGGATAACATAACAGCGCAGGGTCCATGACTGAATCAAACAACGCTAAGGAGCCAGCGCACGGTGGCAAGGGGGTAGCAATGACGGCTGTGCTGCGTCGGAAAGTCCAACCTCCGGGACAGTTGGACGGTGTGAGGGGACACATTACATGAGTGTGTAGTTCAGCGTTTGCAAGGAGCATAATTTCAAGAGCGACCTTTCCCTTGTGCAGTATTAGTGCTGCACAAGGTGGCTCTTTCAGTAACAAACGCCTAGGGGGGTGGGGGGACAGGTCCCCTTACATTTTAGGTGTGCCAGCGTGGCGGTCGCATGACACGTTGCCGGATACACAGCTGGGGATCAGCTGACGTTACTGAACCCCAATAACAGAGGAGCGACTGTTGACTGTGCAGACAGCACTTCCAGGCACCAACTGGCGGTGTTAGAGCCCAGGGACAGCAGGAGGAGCAGATTGGAGGTATTGCCGCACACACAGCTGGGGATCAGCTGACGTTACTGAACCCCAATAACAGAGGAGCGACTGTTAACTGTGCACACAGCACTTCCAGGCACCAACTGGCGGTGTTGGAGCCCAGGGACAGCAGGAGGAGCAGATTGGAGGTATTGCCGCACACACAGCTGGGGATCAGCTGACGTTACTGAACCCCAATAACAGAGGAGCGACTGTTAACTGTGCACACAGCACTTCCAGGCACCAACTGGCGGTGTTAGAGCCCAGGGTCAGCAGGAGGAGCAGAGGAACAGAGTGTAGGCCGAAGCCTGATTGGATCAAGTTGAAAGGGAACCTTTAACCCCCCCCCCCAAGACGTTTGTAGCTGAAAGAGCCATCTTGTGCAGCACTAAGGATGCAAAAGGAAAAGGTTGCTCTTTTAATTATGCTCCTTGCAAACACTGAAGTAAACACTAATAATGTGTCCCCTTATACCGTTCAACCGTCCCGGAGGTGCAAATTTCCTTCGTAATGGGACACAGCACAGCTGTCATTCCTATCCCCTTGGTGCCGTGCGCTGCCTCCTCAGCGTTGTTTTAAGCTGTCACGGCGGGACAGCGGGATCTCGGGCAGCGCGGCCGCACAGGCGCAGCCAGCCTGACACCAAATTAAGTCAGAAGACAGGCAGCGCAAATAGGGCATGCCCAAGGGATAACAGAACAGCGCAGGCTCCGTGACAGCTTAAAACAACGCTGAGGAGGCAGCGCATGGCACCAAGGGGGTAGGAATGACGGCTGTGCTGCGTCACATTACGAAGGAAAGTCCCAGCTCCGGGACGGTATAACGGTATCAGTGAACACATTTTATAAGTGTTAAGTTCTGCGTGTGCAAGGAGCTAAACCAAAAGAGCTACCTTTTCCTTGTGCAGCATTACTGCTGCACAAGATGGCTCTTTCAGTAACAAACGACGGGGGGGGGGGGGAGCGGACAGGTTCCCTTACATTTAGGTTGTTGTGCCAGCGTGGCGGTCGCAGGACACATTGCCAGCTACACAGCTGGGGATCAGCTGACGTTACTGAAACCCAATAACACTGGGTCGTATGTTTTTACTGTGCAGCCTGCACTTCTGAGCCGCAACTGGCGGTGTTGGAGCCCAGGAATAGCAGTTCAGGTGGTAGAAAGATGAACACAGCAGGAGACCTGGATGACACCCAATTACTTAATCAGGCAGAGGAGTGGCAAATTCCTGCGAGATCCAGGCCTGGTTCATTTTCAGGAAAGTAAGCCGGTCAACGTTATCGGAGGACAGTCGCATGCGACGGTCTGTTAGTGCACCACCTGCGGCACTAAAGACACGTTCCGATAAGACACTAGCCGCAGGGCAAGCCAGCACCTCCAATGCATACTGGCTTAGCTCTGGCCATGTATCCAGCTTAGAGACCCAAAACTTGAACGCGCTGTGTGGCTTCGATGCCCCAATGAAACTAGTTTCAAGACGGCCTGCTGACGTTTGGCCACGGCTGTGCTCATGTCGGTCATAGGTAAACGTTCACGGGTCCATGTGGAGGTGGACTGTGACGGATCCTGCAGAGAGGAATCTGAGGAACTGGTGTAAGAGGAGGAGTCGATGCGTACAGACTGGATTCCTGCAATCCTTGGAGTGGGCAGGACACGTCCTGCGCCACTCGCACGATCTGTACCTGGCTCAACAACATTAACCCAATGGGCAGTGAGGGAAACGTATCGCCCCTGTCCATGCTGACTGGTCCACGCATCGGTGGTGAGGTGGACCTTGCTACTGACGGTGTTCAGTAGCGCATGTTTTATGTTTGCCTCAACATGCCTGTGCAGGGCAGGGACAGCCTGCCTGCTGAAGTAAAAGCGGCTGGGCACCTTGTACTGTGGGACTGCCAATGCCATCAAGTCACGGAAGCTGTCAGTCGCCACCAGCCTGAACGAGAGCATTTCCAGGGACAACAGTTTGGCAATGTCTGCATTCAGAGCCTGTGCTCGGGGGTGGTTGGCCGAGAATGCCCGCCTTTTCTCCCATGCCTGTACTACCGATGGCTGTAGAGTAGACTGGGAGTGTGAGGATGACTGGGAAGGTGGTGCTGTGGGTGGAATTACACAAGGTCTCTGGACAACAGTGCCAGAGGTTCTTCCATGGCGATCCTGGGAGGAAGCCAAACCAGCTGTGCGTGAGCTGGAGGAAGAGGCAACACGAGCTGAAGAGGTGGTAGCTGCCGCTGTTGGTTGGACTACATCTTCAGTCTGTTTCTGTAACTCCACCGCGTGCCTGGTCCGCACATGTTTCCACATATTTGTGGTATTGAGGTTGCTGACATTTTTCCCTCTTTTTACTTTCTGATGACACAGCTTGCATTTGACAAAACAAATGTCATCTGCAACTGTGTCAAAAAAGGACCAGGCACTGCAAGTCTTGGGAGCGCCCTTTTTGGCTTTGGAAAGAGACAGGCTCCTAACGGGTGCCAAAGTGGAGGCTACAGGCTCCGCAGTCTTCCCCCTCCCTCTCCCTCTTTGGCCCGTAAGGGGAAGCTCTTCCTCAGAGCTGCTCCCACCACCTTCCTGTTCCTCACGCCACGATGGGTCAAGGACCTCATCATCTCCACTACCCTCTGCCACCAACTGCTCCTCCTGGGTAGTCTCGGCAGCACAGTACGCACCAGAAAGCGGCACCTGAGTTTCATCATCAGATGCGTACTGCGCTGTGGTCACCGGAGGCACTGGCCCACCTGCCTCTTCAGAGTCAGAGAGAAAAAGCTGTTGGGCATCACTGCACACTGCCTCTTCTTCCATTTCTCCAATGCTGCTTGGCTGGCCCCCTGTTTCCAAGCCAAGAGATTCAGAGAACAGAAGTAGAGACGGTTCCTGTCCTGGGCTCTCTGACTGCCTGGCCAATTTGGCAGGTGGTGAAGAGACAGATGGCTGCTCTCCAGTGCTCTGTGCCTGAGAGGATGTGGCACTAACTGAAGTCGATGCCGAGGCGTTAGCTGCCGTCCACCCGACAACGGCTTCAATTTGGTCTTCACGCAGCAGCGGTGCACGGCGCTCTCCGACAAAGCTGCGCATGAAGGACTGTTCCCTGCTGAAACTGAGTGACGACGAGTCACCGGCGCCCGCAGCAGGCACAGAATCACCACGTCCTCTCCCTGCTCCTCTCCCTGCTCCGCGCCCACGTGCCTTACTCCCTGCCCTCTTCATCTTGGTTGACAGATAAAGATAAGCAGAAAAGTACTAAGGCCTTAGTGTGCTTATTCCTGAAATGCTCCTCCTAACAGGTGTAAGAAACACTAATGTTGTAAAGTGTGGACTAAACTTTATTATTTTTCAAATGTGGCCTACACAAGTGTTAAGTTGTGTTTGGTGAACTTTACTTTTTTTTTTGTGCAGATCGGGCTACAGAGCTAGTTTAAATCACACGGAGACCGTGCAGACAGCCGTAAACGGCGCTGCAAGGCCAAAAAACCCTCCTCTAGGTTATCCTATGTAGTGTTTTTCCACTATTTAGCTGGAGACAGGTGGAAAGACACTAATAGGAATTTTTTTTTTTTAATTTTAAACAGGCTGCTCTATTTGAAAAAAAGGAAATTGTTTTTCAAGGTATGAGGCAGTAACGCACCCTGAGCTGAATCCAACCGGCTATAGCTGCACACAGACTACAGGGCGAGCTGCGCTCACACAGAGACCGTGCAGACAGCCGTAAACGGCGCTGCAAGGCCCAATAAACCCCCTCTAGGTTATCCTATGTAGTGTTTTTCCACTATTTAGCTGGAGACGGGTGGAAAAACACTAATAGGAATTTTTTTTTTTAAATTTTAAACAGGCTGCACTATTTGAAAAAAAGGAAAATTTTTCTCAAGGTATGAGCCAGTAACGAACCCTGAGCTGAATCCAACCGGCTATGGCTGCACACAGACTACAGGGCGAGCTGGGCTCACACGGAGACCGTTCAGACAGCCGTAAACGGCGCTGCAAGGCCCAAAAACCCCCCTCTAGGTTATCCTATGTAGTGTTTTTCCACAATTTAGCTGGAGACGGGTGGAAAAACACTAATAGGGAATTTTTTTTAAAATTTTTAAACAGGCTGCACTATTTGAAAAAAAGGAAAATTTTTCTCAAGGTATGAGCCAGTAACGAACCCTGAGCTGAATCCAACCGGCTATGGCTGCACACAGACTACAAGGCAAGCTGGGCTCACACGGAGAGCGTGCAGACAGCCGTAAACGGCGCTGCAAGGCCCAAAAACCCCCCTCTAGGTTATCCTATGTAGTGTTTTTCCACAATTTAGCTGGAGACGGGTGGAAAAACACTAATAGGGAATTTTTTTAAAAATTTTTAAACAGGCTGCACTATTTGAAAAAAAGGAAAATTTTTCTCAAGGTATGAGCCAGTAACGAACCCTGAGCTGAATCCAACCGGCTATGGCTGCACACAGACTACAGGGCGAGCTGGGCTCACACGGAGACCGTGCAGACAGCCGTAAACGGCGCTGCAAGGCCCAAAAAAACCCCTCTAGGTTATCCTATGTAGTGTTTTTCCACAATTTAGCTGGAGACTGGTGGAAAAACACTAATAGGAAATTTAAGAAAAAATGTGCAGCAGGCTGCACTATGAGCAAAAAAGGACAACTGTGTGAGGCAGTGTGAACCCCCCCTGAGCTGAATACAACCGGGTATATGGCTGCACACAGACTACAGAGTGAGCTGCACACACACACACACACACACACAGAGACCTTGCAGAACGCTGTTAAAACAGCGCTGCAAGGCAAGAGCAAGGTGAACAGTGAAGAACACACAGCGTTTTGCTAAATTAGCCTTTGGAAAGGAAAATAAAGCAATTAGCTAGCTCAACTGGCCCTCAGTTAGAACACAGCGTCCTGTCCCTAACTGAAATCACAGCAGAGTGAGCGCAAAATGGCGGCAGCGTTTTTTATAGTGCAGAGTGACATCATTTCAGCAGCCAATCACAGCCTTGCCAGTACTTACATGCCCACCATGCTAAACAGGATGTGCCCACACTTCCAATCATTCCTCATTGGCTGCTGCGTTCAGTTTGAATTCTGGGAACTTCCGATTCCGGTATCCGATACGTGGGAAGTATCGGAATTCGGTATCGGAATTCCGATACCACAAATATCGGCCGATACCCGATACTTGCGGTATCGGAATGCTCAACACTAGTCACCTCTATTGTTAGTAATAGCCATAAAAAATATGGTGAGACAATAATAGTCCATAGCTAAAGGGAAAGCACACATCAAAAACAGAGTACTACAATCCACTATCCAAACATGGTTTTAATGATAAGACCCACTTACTCATGCCACCACCTGTGTGATGAGCTGTACCTGCAACGCGCATTTGAACGTGGGCTTTTTTGTTCTATGTGTTTGTGTCTTGTATTGATAGAATAAACTTTTTTGATCTTATGACATATTGGTGGACCTAGACTATATGTTTTGTGTAGGGAAAAAAAAGCTAATTTAATATGGAGGACTACATGGCAGCAGATTTACTAGTCCTCTAGTGATAAAATCACTATTTTATCAACAGGAGATTTGGCAAAACTACAGCAAGCAGCTCAGAAAGTGACACATCACTGGAGCCGGGGTCTCTTCTCTGTCTTTGCATCATGCTGCTCTCAGATTTGGTGACAAAAAATGGTGACCGATTGCCTTTAAAAACTTTTCCTTAAAGGGAAGGTACCGCGTTTGTAGATCATTAATTAATCAATGTAATGTAGCATAACATGCTGTTATAACCCAGATATGAATGCATGTAAAACAGATTCCGTGTGTTATATGAGTAGAAAGAAGGAACTGGGGGCTGACATCTTTGTTTTGCAGCAGTAGCACGTCACTATCAGTGTCAGATTACGGCACCCCATGGACATAGGAGATAATAGACCGGCTCGGACCCTATCTGTAACATTGCAGCCGCATTAGCAGTGAGCTGGGCACGCCTCTGTAGGCTGCACAACTCACTGCTGTAGGTGTGACTAGCTGCCATTTTATTATAGTCCAGTGCTATTTGTTGAGCTCCACTTGCTCTCTATCGCAGGACAGAAGCCCTCACTTCTCCTCTGTACTCCAGGCACTGCAGGTTCTGGGCAGACATCCTCTGCTCTCACAAGCTGCCCTGTGTGCTTCCCTCTGCTCTGTCTCCGCCTCCCCACTTGCACACAGTCCCAGTGATCTCCGGTAAACTGCACTCTCCCCCTGTGTCGCTCTCCCTCTCTGTGCGGCGTGGGGGGGGCTCTGTGCGGCGTGGGGGGGGGGGCTCTGTGTGGCGTGGGGGGGGCTCTGTGTGGCGTGGGGGGGGTCTCTGTGCGGCGTGGGGGGGGGTCTCTGTGCGGCGTGGGGGGGGCTCTGTGCGGCGTGGGGGGGGCTCTGTGTGGCGTGGGGGGGGTCTCTGTGCGGCGTGGGGGGGGGCTCTGTGCGGCGTGGGGGGGGGCTCTGCGGCGTGGGGGGGGCTCTGTGCGGCGTGGGGGGGGCTCTGTGTGGCGTGGGGGGGGTCTCTGTGTGGCGTGGGGGGGGTCTCTGTGCGGCGTGGGGGGGGGCTCTGCGGCGTGGGGGGGGCTCTGTGTGGCGTGGGGGGGTCTCTGTGCGGCGTGGGGGGGGTCTCTGTGCGGCGTGGGGGGGGCTCTGTGCGGCGTGGGGGGGGGCTCTGTGCGGCGTGGGGGGGGGCTCTGTGCGTGTGTGCAAGCATCGTCCGATGGGACTACAAGTCCCATCGGACGGTGCCTGCTACAATGACAGTGATTGACACATTAGCCAATTATGGGACAGTAATAGTCCCATCATCCGGCTAATGTGTTGAATGAAAAAAAAAAAATACTCCATACATACGTGCTACATACAACATACATACATGCTACATAAATGCTACATACATACTACATACATGCATGCTACATACATGCATGCTACATACATACATGCATGCTACATACATGCTACATACATGCATGCTACATACATACATGCTACATACATACATGCTACATACATGCTACATACATGCATGCTACATGCATGCTACATACATGCTACATACATGCTGCATACATGCTACATACATGCTGCATACATGCATGCTACATACATGCTACATACATGCTACATACATGCTGCATACATGCATGCTACATACATGCTACATATATATACGAGCTGTCACTCTGATGCAGTAACTGCTGGTGACAGCAGGTCACAGGGCAGTCACACATAAAATGGTGCTGCCCTGTGATGCTGCTCTTCATTCTTACTGTTGGGGCAGTAACTGCTGACATCACCATTTCCCTCCCCTTTTGGGTGGTCTAGTATCCCTGGGGCAGAGCTGCTAAATCTTACTATAGCTGCTTGAGGTCTAAAACGGAAAATGCTCCCCCTAGTGGTAAATATGTATATTTGTAGAAAAATATATAATATTTTTCATATAGAAATGTTTGCAAACATTGCATTAATACATTTTAATTACTATTTTAAGCTTAATTTCACAAAAAAAAACAAAATACAAGAAAACTGGTGGCACCTTCCCTTTAAAGAGATACAGAATTTTGAGCCAGACATCATGTAGAAAATAACTTTATTTCTGGAGGAACTCTTATTGATTAGGGGCAGGCAGACTAGGCAGCTGTCTAAGGCCCCCACTCCTCTAGGGGCCCAAGACAGTGATGTGTTGCTAAGAGCGGAACACTACTCAGTCGCTATGGGGCCCTTGAGTCAGGGGGCCAGAGGAGCAGTAGCAGATGACAGGAGGCAGGAGCCGGTTGCTGCAGGTAAAACCTGTGCCTGCTGCTACAGATAAATTAATATTCACTGCTCCACATGCCCATAGTCCCTCCCACCCCTATACACTGAAGACAGCGCTGTGAGATGGAAGGGACTATAGGCGTGGGGAGCAGTGAATATTCATTTCACTTTAATAGCGGGAACAGTGTTGGCAGCTTCTGCTGTCTCCACGCCCTTGGAAGTGGAGAGCAGTGAATATTAATTTCCTTTAGCAGAGGGCACAGGAGGAAGGCTGCGGCTAACACTGTCCGCTATTAAAGTGAAATAATAATATTCACTGCTCTCCACTCCTATAGTCTCGGGCGTTCGGGAGCAGTGAGTATTCCAGAAGCTGTCCAGAGTCTACATGTTGAAATCAGCTGATGGTGTCCTACCAGCATGCTGCAAAGGAGCACATGGAGGGTAAGTAGAATGGGTTATTTTTTTTTTTTTTATGTTTGTCTGATGGGGATCCATGCACACCAGAATGGGGAATGAGAGGACCATGCACACCAGAATGGGGAATGAGGGGACCATGCATACCAGAATGGGGAATGGGAGGTCATGCATACCAGGTTAGGGCTGAGGTGGCTAAGTATATCTGGATTGGGGACATATATATCCCAGGATTAGGGATAGTCATACAGAATTTACCACGTTTTTTACTTCAATTGTTTTCTATTTTCCTCCTCTAAAGCCTAGGTGTCTCTTATGATCCAGTGCATCTTATAGTCCAAAAAATATGGTATATATCAGTGAGTGAGTACGTGGTGGCCATAGTTCTGTAGGACTGCATTATATTCTATGGGGGGCTGCATTCTATATGGGGGCTGCATTATACTCTGATGGGGCTGCATTATATTTGGGGCTGCATTATACTCTATGGGGGGCTACATTATATTCTATGGGGTGCTGCATTATGTTGTATGGGGGCTGCATTACACTATATGGGATGGTTGCATTTTACGCTATGGGGTAGCTGCACTATATTTAGGACTATGGGGTGCATTGTACTATATGGGGCTGCATTCTAGTCTATCGACTTATGGGCAGTGCATTATACTATATGGAACCTGCATTATACTGTATCGAGTACTATGTGCAATGCATTCTACTATGTTAAGAACTATGGGGTGCATTAAACTATGGGGCATTTATTGTACTGCATGGAGGACTATGGGGGGTGCATGATATTATATGGAGGACTATGGGGGGTGCATTATACTATATGGAGGATTATGGGAAGTATATTATACTATATGGAGGACTAGGGGGTGTGCATTATACTATATGGAGGACTATGAGGAGTGTATTATACTGTATGTAGGACTGAGGAGTGTATATTATATGGAAGACTATGGGTTGCATTATAACATGGGGAGTGCATTGTACTACACGGAGGACTATAAGGGGTGCATTATACTATATGGGGGGCGCATTATACTATATGGAGGACTATGGGGGGTGCATTATACTGTGTGGAGGATTATGGGAAGTGCATTATACTATATGAAGGACTACGGCGGTGCATTATACTATATATAGGGCTATGGGGAGTGCATTGTACTATATGGAGGACTAGGGGAAGTGCATTATACTATATGGAGGACTACGGTTATGCATTATACTATATGGAGGGCTATGAGGAGTGCATTATGTTACATGGAGAACTATGGTGAGTGTATTATACTATATGGAGGACTACGGTGAGTGTATTATACTAAACAAAATGCTGCCTATTGGATTGGTTATGCCGGAGCAAAAATCATTGTTCTCAGCAGCACATCGACCGGAGGAAACTGCAGATACGCTGCTAAAATTATACTGTATGGGACAGATTGATTTTACTAGTGATCATTCTGTCCCCATCATTGTTCCTCAGCCGATGTAAAGAGGCCGGGAAACCAGCACTGAACGACTTCAAAATTGTTGATTACACTTGTTTAGCGGCCTGAAATCTGCACATCTATAAACAACCAAAATGTTTCTCTGTGATGTGTAATATGTGAGGATTTGGAGCCCCATTTTAAACTTTTGCCCAGGGCCCCACTTTGCCTAAAACCAGCCCTGGTTGGTGGACAGCTTAATTAAGGCAGCGGTAGAACAACATAAACAACCTGAAGAAATTTATAAGGCAGGTTCCCTTACAAAAAAAAAAAATTCACCTGCATGACTATAGAAAAAACACTAAGGCTATGTGCACACGTTCAGGAATGTCAGCAGAATTTTCCTGCACAAAACTGGACTTTTTCTGCAGGAAATCCGATCGTGTTTTTTTTGTGCGTTTTTATCGCGTTTTTTTGTGTGGATTTTTCGTGTTTTTTTCCGGAGCTTCCCAATGCAGTAATATAGCCGCAAAAATACGAAAAATCCGCAAAATTAATGATCATGCAAGGAAAAAACGCAGCATGTGCACAAAAATTGCGGAATGCATTAAAATGATGGGATACTTAATGTAAGCTTTTTTTAGCATTTTTTTTCCGCGGAAAACGGCCAAAAAAGCGAAAAATCCTGAATATGTGCACATAACCTAACAGTTCATGAAGCTGTGCACCACTCCTTCAGATCCGTGCGATCTTGAGACAACTCTCCACAGTATTGCCGAATATCTAAAAGTAAAAGTATCCGAGGTACCAGATGTGTTCCTCAGTAAACTTCATTATTAGTTACAGCACACAGAAAAAAATGCATTGTTTCAGCCACAAACAGTATTTTTAGTAAGCCATATAAAAAAGGAGAGTTTACATATACAGACACAGACATGCAGTGCTACTTATTGGGATAAGTCAATGGGCCACTCATCCTCACTGCTCCTATCATTCCCACCTAGATTGTCACAGAAACACTAAACATAGCTGTCAAAGATCACAGCCTAGGGTTCACGCTGAGCCTACCATGCTGTTATCTTTTTGTCATGAACAGCCCTCTGCTGATCCCTATAGTGAAGACAATTACACAATCGACAGACTATTAATGGAGGAGGCTGCGGCTGTTTACACTAATAGGCCGGTTATTGGAGAACTAACAGTGAACGTATGGTATATACACTACCGATTCCAACTCATGGAATATACTGTATGTACATACCCCCAGTATGGTCACTGCTAGCTCCGCAATTACAAAAGTAACTACACGCTGCTACCACCATTCGGTTATACAGGCCGATTGGATACTTGGCAGGTAGCGTATGGCTTGCGGGTGCGGTTTACAGAACAAAAGGAGGAGAACTATTAAATTTTATATTTAATTCAGAAAGATAGGCAGTGTTTGTGAAAAATATACAAAATATTTTACAAAGGGGACAAAACAATACAGCATATACAATTACATAAAATAAAAAGGATTAACAAACTTACTAAATCTGGTCACTGAAATGGCGCAGATTTATGGTAGGAAGTGCTCCTAGTGAAAACATCTGTAAATGTGGATCAAGCCTACACAGCGATGTATCTTCTGCATTAAAGGGAACCTGTCAGCCCCAAAATCGAAGGTGAGATAAGCCCAACGGCATCAGGGGCTTATCTACAGAATTCTGTAATGCTGTAGATAAGCCCCCGATGTATCCTGAAAGATGAGAAAAACAGGTTAGATTATACTCACCCAGGGGCGGTTCTGTTCTGGTCCGATGGGCGTCACGGTCCGGTCCGGGGCCTCCCATCTTCTTACGATGACGTCCTCTTCTTGTCTTCAGGCTCCGGCGCAAGCGTATTTTGTCTGCAGCAAAGTACTGCAGTGCGCAGGCGCCGGGAAAGGTCAGAGAGGCCCGGTGCCTGCGGAGCTGCAGCCTGAAGACAATAAGAGGACGTCATCTTAAGAAGATGGGAGGGACCGGACCGCGACGCCCATCGGCCAGAACAGAACCGCCCCTGGGTGAGTATAATCTAACCTCTTTTTCTCATCTTTCAGGATACATCGGTGGCTTATCTACAGCATTACAGAATGCTGTAGATAAGCCCCTGATGCCGGAGGGCTTAGCTTACCTTCGATTTTGGGGGTGACCGGTTTCCTTTAAACACAGATCATAATTTCCCCTGTCTTTTTATTAGCACCTAAGTTACACCCTCATACCTCCCTTTGATGACCTCTGATAGTGGGATGGGGCTTCAGTTTCAGAAACTTATGATATTCCCAACATTTGTGATATCTTTGCTCCTGAAGTTCTCAGGCATTCAATACTGATGTCATATTTTGTAGGAAACATATCATGGCTGTTGTTCACTATTTGGACACTATTAATTTGGGGCTGATTGGCATGTCTCACAGTTATGAAAAAATAAGCATATTCTTCTCCTATTAGTCCTAAAGTTGAAAATGTATATACCATCAATATTGGATCTATACAAACCCCAATATTCATATCTGACTATTGGCATTGAACCGACTGGTTGCAGATGTCCAGTTTCCTCTGAAGAGTTACCTCTAAAAGGTGTTTTAACTTCCCTTCCTCTCGACTCTATAAATGTCAGACTTTCTGACTTTTTCCAACTATATGCTTTTTTTATTTTATCACTGCAGACAGTCCCAACCTCAAAGCGAGTTTTAATTAGTTTTGGGCCTTATTAGCTGTACACAAGTTACTCTATTCCCATATGGGAACAAACCATGTGGTCCTATTACCAAAAGGGTTTTAGATTGTAAGCGCTTTCTCCTTCTCGAGACTTGAATTTTTCTATGACAATAGGGTAAAAGTGATGTGAGAAAAATGTTTTAAATTACCGTATGTAAAATCAGAAAGGTTCATACTGTCAGGGGGACAATTAAATTATAGTAAGTCATCACACCACTGATTATTATAGAAAGAAGAGGGTCTGCATGGTATCATCATAATTAGTCTCCACCATCCCATTAATTCCCAATACATTGCATTTTTAGAACCACCCAAAGAGAGAGGGTGGCAGAGTGAGCAAACGGATGCCTGATACTCGGTGTGTAGCATACTCTGGTGGGAAGGTTACATTTATTTGCAACCAGAGACTAGGGTCACACGATTGTAAATTCTCTCATCTGAGGGTATCGGACATATTATGCAAATAACACTGTGATCAGTGTCAGCATAGTGTGATCCGATTCTCGTGGATAAGAGAATCGGAGCACACTGTGAGGAGAAGATGGTGAACAAAATTTGTCCATCTTTTCCATTGTGTCAGTGTCAGCCGAGTGCAGCCTGATGATTTCCACGCACTCATGGCTTGCATGGCTTAATGCGATCGATTGAATCAAACTCTGACATGCTGCAATTTTTTTCCTCAGACCGAGCCGTCTCAGTCCTAGGAAAAAAAAAATCGGACATATGCGGGGCCCCATAGAATATTATTGGTCTGAGTGCGATACAATGTTTGATATGATCACACTCGTACGGAAAGTACGGTGGTGTGAGCGCGCCCTTAGATCGCTGGACACAGATTAAAGGCTCTTTTCCATTTGCGAGAAACACGTCCGTGTCTCGCATGTGAAAACCAAGCTCTGGCGCCGGAACTTGGGAGCGGAGTGTGCAGCTCCATGTGTTGCTCTGCGGCCGCACGCTCCGCTCCCTAGTGCCGGTGCCACAGCTTGGTTTTCACATGCGAGACACGGACGTGTTTCTCGCAAATGAAAAAGAGCCCTAAGGAATGTTAAAGAATGAAGTGCCGTCATCCTACATTAATATAATTCCTATGTTGTTCAGATGACCTAATGGAAAATCAAAGGTCGCCATGAAAAACATGCTGTGCCCAGTGATGGTGTTGTCTGTGTGCCTGTCATGTGACCTGAGAAGTCACATACACAGCAATATTGCAGTGTGAGAACACCTCTCACATGTGCGAGCCATAAACCAAAACAACCGGCACCCTGCAATGAGGCCTTCCCTGCACCAGCCATGAAGCCAAGCATCATTCACATGAGCGGTATTGCCAAGCAATGGATACAAGACAAGGATATGTAATCTCTCCTTTTTGTTTTGCCTTCATAAAGGCCATTTGGGCAAGAAACTTTGCTAATCTATGTACTGTAACTAAAGAAGTTCACTGAGGAGGACATCTGGTGCCCTGAATATTTTTACTTGGCCCTTATAGAATTATGGCTATATAAAGTTTGCCTACAACATGCAGTAACCACCAATCGACCATCCCGCTGCACGACCAGCTCTATCCTCACCTACTGTATCCTCACCCATCCCCTGTAGATTGTGAGCCCTCGTGGGCAGGGTCCTCTAACCTCCTGTACCAGTCATAACATGTATTGTATAAGATTATTGTATTTGTTTTTACTATGTATACCCCTCCTCACATGTAAAGCGCCATGGAATAAATGGTGCAATAATAATAAATAATAATAATGTTGCGGTACATTACCTACTTGAGGAAAAATACCATGGGATTGTATTGCACCCAAGACTATTGTTCCTCTGTAGGTTACAACATACTGCAAGGTTGCCAATCCCCATTTCTGAGCGGCCTTTCTTGGAAGATATCCTGGTTTTGGTGAACACCCTCTGGAGTTGTTACATGATCAGGCTCAACACATTTTAATGCCAAAAGCCTGTTGGGCACTTTAAGAGTTTATGTAGAAGGATCAGGACCAGTTGTTGGTATGCATTGCCTTCATCTATTGATGACGTGATAAGTCAGAAAGTTGTGCACATTGCCTTCTGTACATGGACACACTCTCCAGCCCAGAAGGGAGATGTGACATACCTCCATTTTAATCATAAGTGTCATGAACACCAACCACTTGGTGCACACGTGACTTGGATGTCACTGTAAAGGGGGACTTCTCATACTCATTTGTCCACTCTGTTCAATTTTAGATTTACTATTCAAAAAATGTTTAAAAAAAAAGCAAAATGACATATGGAAAAGGCAGAAACAGTCTGAAACGAGAAGGGATAAAGAAGGCTCTTATGATTCGATTGGGGGTCAATTCTTTGCAGAGGAGATTACAAGAGAAATTAGGACAGATCGACAATAGTGATAAGTGAACGTGCTCGGATAACGTCTTATCCGAGCATGCTCGGGTGTTATCAGAGCATCTTGGGCGTGCTTGAATATTATTTTCGAGTCCCTGCTGCTGCATGATTTTCAGTTGTTAGACAACCTGAACACATGCAGGGATTGCCTGTTTGTTAGGGAATCCCCACATGTCTTAAGGCTGTCTAGCAGCCGCAAATTACACAGCAGCAGAGACTAACATAATATCCGAGCACGCCCAAGATACTCTGATAACACCCGAGCATGCTCGGATAAGACGTTATCTAAGCATGTTTGACCTTCACTAATTGACAGTCATCTTGTGTTTCTTCCATTTTCTAATATTTGTGCCAACAGTTGTTGCCAGATTCGCTCATCGCTAATCAACAGTCAATTCACATAGTATTTCCTGGAATTGACAATGAGTTTCTCAGAATGAGATATTTTAGAGGCTGTCATCCACAATCCCATCTCTCCTACTGGTCGTTTGAGAGGAGGTTGGCAAATGATATGCAAGGAAACATGGGCACAAGTGCATAATTCTAATTTATTCATATATTCCCAAAGAAACCTGGTAGTAGAATAATATAACCACCATATTTCCGAGCACACTTTCACCAACCTAGACACATCAAACAAGACTATGATATATTATTATTCAGGTGGTTTCCCAAGGCTGAACATCTTAGCACTTAAACCCACAGATTATTATTGCTATGGCATGGAAATATTGCATTTCCATGTGATATTCCTGGTATACTAGAGATGTACCACTTAACCCAGTAGCCACTATCTTCTCCTGAATATTTTAGCATCCCTTTGCTAGCGATACAAATACACAAGAACATTTGCTCTTCCTTCCACTGTGCGCTGCCTGCAAACTTAATTAATTACTCACAGAATAGCTGATGCCAGGCGTCGAGTGATATCGGATTTTTATTTATCTAATCCATAACAATAAGAATTAACCACATTTTGAAGGATTTCACCACCAGGTTACCTACAGTCATCGACTGCCGCAAATTCAGTATTTCTAGAACCAGTTTCCAAAATTAGGATCTAGTTTTAGTCAGATATTTCCATGGTTACTGAAGTACAATTATAAGCATTTCAGAAGTTTTTAAACTTTTTTGACAAGTACTTCAAGTTTATAAAAAAAAAAAGTCAATATTTACCGTTTCGAGACTTCTTTCACCCCATAGTGACAGAGACAATTTGAAGCTTAACCCCTTCATGACCCTTCAAGCAACATGGAAGGAAAAAATGAACATTTAACTTTTTAGTCACAAAAATTATCTTTTAGCAACAATTTTTTTATTTTCCCCATGGTAAAAGGAGAAACTGAACCACGAAAGTTGTTGTCCAATTTGTCCTGAGTACGCTGATACCTCATATGTGGGGGTAAACCACTGTTTGGGCGCACGGCAGGGCTTGGAAGGGAAGGAGCGCCATTTGACTTTTTGAATGAAAAATTGGCTCCACTCTTTAGCGGACACCATGTCATGTTTGGAGAGCCCCCGTGTGCCTAAAAATTGGAGCTCCCCCACAAGTGACCCCATTTTGGAAACTAGACGCCCCAAGGAACTTATCTATATGCATAGTGAGCACTTTGAACCCCCAGGTGCTTCACAAATTGATCCGTAAAAATGAAAAAGTACTTTTTTTTCACAAAAAAATTCTTTTAGCCTCAATTTTTTCATTTTCACATGGGCAACAGGATAAAATGGATCCTAAAATTTGTTGGGCAATTTCTCCTGAGTACACCGATACCTCACATGTGGGGGTAAACCACTGTTTGGGCACATGGTAAGGCTCGGAAGGGAAGGAGCGCCATTTGATTTTTTGAATGAAAAATTATCTCCATCGTTAGCGGACACCATGTCGCGTTTGGAGAGCCCCTGTGTGCCTAAACATTGGAGCTCCCCCACAAGTGACCCCATTTTGGAAACTAGACCCCCCAAGGAACTTATCTAGATGCCTAGTGAGCACTTTAAACCCTCAGGTGCTTCACAAATTGATCTGTAAAAATGAAAAAGTACTTTTTTTTCACAAAAAAATTCTTTTCGCCTCAATTTTTTCATTTTCACATGGGCAATAGGATAAAATGGATCCTAAAATTTGTTGGGCAATTTCTCCCGAGTACGCCGATACCTCATATGTGGGGGTAAACCACTGTTTGGGCACACGGCAGGGCTCGGAAGGGAAGGCGCGCCATTTGACTTTTTGAATGGAAAATTAGCTCCAATTGTTAGCGGACACCATGTCGCGTTTGGAGAGCCCCTGTGTGCCTAAACATTGGAGCTCCCCCACAAGTGACCCCATTTTGGAAACTAGACCCCCCCCAAGGAACTTATCTAGATGCCTAGTGAGCACTTTAAACCCTCAGGTGCTTCACAAATTGATCTGTAAATATGAAAAAGTACTTTTTTTTTCACAAAAAAATTATTGTCGCCTCAATTTTTTCATTTTCACATGGGCAATAAGATAAAATGGATCCTAATATTTGTTGGGCAATTTCTCCCGAGTACGCCGATACCTCATATGTGGGGGTAAACCACTGTTTGGGCACACGGCAGGGCTCGGAAGGGAAGGCGCGCCATTTGACTTTTTGAATGGAAAATTAGCTCCAATTGTTAGCGGACACCATGTCGCGTTTGGAGAGCCCCTGTGTGCCTAAACATTGGAGCTCCCCCACAAGTGACCCCATTTTGGAAACTAGACCCCCCAATGAACTTATCTAGATGCCTAGTGAGCACTTTAATCCCTCAGGTGCTTCACAAATTGATCTGTAAAAATGAAAAAGTACTTTTTTTTCACAAAAATTTTATTTTAGCCTCAATTTTTTTCAATTTCACATGGGCATCATGGTAAAATAGATGCTAAAATTTGATGGGCAATATCTCCTGAGTACACCGATACCTCACATGTGGGGGTAAACCACTGTTTGGGCGCATGGCAAGGCTCGGAAGGGAAGGAGCGCCATTTGACTTTGAATGAAAAATTAGCTCCAATCTTTAGCGGACACCATGTCGCGTTTGGAGAGCCCCTGTGTGCCTAAACATTGGAGCTCCCCCACATATGACCCCATTTTGGAAACTAGACCACCCAAGGAACTTATCTAGATGCATATTGAGCACTTTGAACCCCCAGGTACTTCACAAATTGATCCATAAAAATGAAAAAGTACTTTTTTTCCACAAAAAATTTATTTTAGCCTCAATTTTTTTCAATTTCACATGGGCATCAGGGTAAAATGGATGCTAAAATTTGTTGGGCAATATCTCCTGAGTACACCAATACCTCACATGTGGGGGTAAACCACTGTTTGGGCGCACGGCAAGGCTCAGAAGGGAAGGAGCGCCATTTGACTTTTTGAATGAAAAATTAGCTCCAATCTTTAGCGGACACCATTTCACGTTTGGAGAGCCCCTGTGTGCCTAAACATTGGAGCTCCCCCACATATGACCCCATTTTGGAAACTAGACCACCCAAGGAACTTATCTAGATGCATATTGAGCACTTTGAACCCCCAGGTGCTTCACAAATTCATCCATAAAAATGAAAAAGTACTTTTTTTTCACAAAAATTTTATTTTAGCCTCCATTTTTTTCAATTTCACATGGGCATCAGGGTAAAATGGATGCTAAAATTTGTTGGGCAATATCTCCTGAGTACACCAATACCTCACTTGTGGGGGTAAACCACTGTTTGGGCGCACGGCAAGGCTCAGAAGGGAAGGTGCGCCATTTCACTTTTTGACTGAAAAATTAGCTCCAATCGTTAGCGGACACCATGTTGTGTATGGAAGGTATGTAGTGTATGTCAGGTTGGTGTGTGTGGTGTTGTATTCACC
Source organism: Ranitomeya imitator (assembly GCF_032444005.1). Lineage (NCBI taxonomy): Eukaryota > Metazoa > Chordata > Amphibia > Anura > Dendrobatidae > Ranitomeya > Ranitomeya imitator. Next base: position 642,239,058 of record NC_091283.1, on the reverse strand, counting down.
ACACACACACACCAACCTGACGTACACTATGCCACACTACATACCAACCTGACGTACACTACGCCATACACACTAACCTGACACACTACGTCAGGTTGGGTTGTGTAGTGTATGTCAGGTTGGGGTGTGGTGTAGTGTACATCAGGTAGGTAGGTGTGTGATGTAGTGTACACCACACACACACACACACACCAACCTGACGTACACTATACCACACCACACACCAACCTGATACACTACATCAGGTTGGTGTGTGTGGTGTAGTGTATGTCAGGTTGGGGTGTGGTGTAGTGTACGTCAGGTAGGTGTGTGTGTGATGTAGTGTACACCACACACACACACCAACCTGACTTACACTATACCACACCACACACCAACCTGATGTACACTACGCCACACACACCAACCTGACACACTACGTCAGGTTGGTGTGTGTGGTGTAGTGTATGTCAGGTTGGGGTGTGGTGTAGTGTACATCAGGTAGGTGTGTGTGTGATGTAGTGTACACCACACACACACACCAACCTGATGTACACTATACCACACCACACACCAACCTGATGTACACTACGCCACACACACCAACCTGACACACTACGTCAGGTTGGTGTGTGTGGTGTAGTGTATGTCAGGTTGGGGTGTGGTGTAGTGTACGTCAGGTAGGTGTGTGTGTGATGTAGTGTACACCACACACACACACCAACCTGACGTACACTATACCACACCACACACCAACCTGATGTACACTACGCCACACACACCAACCTGACACGCTACGTCAGGTTGGTGTGTGTGGTGTAGTGTATGTCAGGTTGGGGTGTGGTGTAGTGTACGTCAGGTAGGTGTGTGTGTGATGTAGTGTACACCACACACACACACACCAACCTGACGTACACTATACCACACCACACACCAACCTGATGTACACTACGCCACACACACCAACCTGACACACTACGTCAGGTTGGTGTTTATGGTGTAGTGTATGTCAGGTTGGGGTGTGGTGTAGTGTACGTCAGGTAGGTGTGTGTGTGATGTAGTGTACACCACACACACACACCAACCTGACATACACTATACCACACCACACACCAACCTGATGTACACTACGCCACACACACCAACCTGACACACTACGTCAGGTTGGTGTGTGTGGTGTAGTGTATGTCAGGTTGGGGTGTGGTGTAGTGTACGTCAGGTAGGTGTGTGTGTGATGTAGTGTACACCACACACACACACCAACCTGACGTACACTATACCACACCACACACCAACCTGATGTACACTACGCCACACACACACCAACCTGACACACTACGTCAGGTTGGTGTGTGTGGTGTAGTGTATGTCAGGTTGGGGTGTGGTGTAGTGTACGTCAGGTTGGTGTGTGTGTGTGGTGTTGTGTATATCAGCCTGGTGTGAGTGAGTTCTGTAGTGGAATATCAGGATGTGGCTAGTCCATGGATGTGTGATGAATTCTGAAGCATTCATTCAAACACAGTCCAGGTTTGTCGGGACACGTTTCACATTGGAAATGAGTTTCCCTTCTTATCCCCCTTTTATAGCACACCCGGCACCTTTTTTTTGCTCTCCCCTCACAGGGAAAATGTTGCCCTGGTATCATACGGGAACCTTGAGTTCCAGGGGTGCTGGGGCCCGCTCCTTCCACGCCTCCAATCAGGGCCTTTATCACCGCCTCCTGGAACTGAAGGAAGGTGTTGTTGGTCTGGCCTGCACATCGTGATAGAACGTATGCGTTATACAGTGCCATTTGTACGATGTGCACAGCCAGTTTTTTATACCACACCTTCGTCTTCCGCATGGCACTATAGGGCTGGAGGACTTGATCAGAAAGATCAACTCCCCCCATGTGTTTGTTGTACCCCAGGGCACAGTCCGGTTTGTGGACCTGTGCTGGGGTACCTCGAACGGTGGTGGCCGTGGTGCCAGGACCATGGATTGTGGTCAAGAAAAAGACGTCCCTTTTGTCTTTGAATTTGACCGCAAGCATGTTGCCACTACATTGGGCCCGGCTCTCACCCTTTGGGAGAACCTGCTCAATTAGAGACAAAGGGAGACCCCTCTTGTTTCTGCGCACGGTACCGCAAGCGACGGTAGCTCTGGCAGAGAGGGATTGAAAGAGTGGGATGCTTGTATAAAAGTTATCAACGTACAGATGGTAACCTTTATCAAGCAGTGGGTGGACCAAATCCCACACTATTTTCCCACTCACCCCCAGAGCAGGTGGACATTCTGGGGGCTGGATACTGCTGTCCTTTCCTTGATAAACCCTAAAGCTGAGAGTGTACCCTGAGGTACTCTCACAGATCTTGTAGAGTTTTATCCCGTACCTCGCCCTCTTGCTGGGCAGGTACTGACGGAACTGAAGCCTCCCTTTGAAGTGGATGAGGGATTCATCCACACAAATTTCCCTTTGGGGAATGTACACTTCAGCAAACTTGTTGCTGAAGTGTTCGATGACCGGACGAATTTTGAACAGTCTATCAAAATTCGGGTCATCGCGGGGAAGGATGTCCGTATTGGCCCTAAAATGAAGAAATTTATGAATCGCCTCAAAACGTTTGCGATTCATAACCATGCCATATATTGGAGTTTGGTATAAAATATCAGTACTCCAGTATTGGCGAATTTCTGGTTTCTTCACAATTCCCATGTGAAGGACCAGTCCCCAATATTTCATCATTTCTACGGAGTCAACGGGATTCCAAGTAGTAAATGATGAACTTGGGTTTTGGGCAAAAAATTGCAGGGCATACAAATTTGTTTGCTCCACCATGAGACTGACGATTGACTTCGAGAAAAAGACTTTGAAAAAGTCTATTTCCCTGAGGTTGGCAGTCTCGAATTGGATTCCAGATTGGGGAATGAAATCAGGAATCCGTGGAGCAAAATTTTCAGGGACGGGGGTCCAGACGGGGGCACTAGTGCTAGGTTGGGCGTCACTAGCACTAGGTTGGGGGTTACTTACCCTTGGCTGTGTGTCTTCTCCCCTAGGCTCCGGCTCTCCTCCCCTAGGCTGCGGACGATTTCTCGACCTGCGACATCTTGGGGGTGGCGAGTCGGTGTCACTAGAGGAAGAAGAGTGGGAGGAATACAGAAAAGTGGAGTCCTCTCCCTCACTATCAGCTTCGGAGGCAAGAAAGGAATATGCCTCTTCAGCTGAGTACAGCCTTGATGACTGGGATGAGCGGGACATTGTGTGTGTGGTGTGTGTGCGTGTGTAAAACAAAATCTAAACTTTATTATAGTGTTGCGTGTGCGTGTGTATGTGCGAGTGTTTGGTGAAACTTCTGCAGGAGGAGGCTATCAGGTGCGGTGAGCTGTCAGACGCGCGTGGGGGCTGTCAGGCGCGTGGGAGCTGTCAGGCGTGGGGGGCTGTCAGTCGCGGGGGGCTGTCAGGTGCGGGGGGCTGTCAGGCGCGGGGGGACAGGAGGGGGCTGAGGAGATGCAGCGTCAGATGGAGATGAAGCTGGCAGCAGCAGGTGATCAGGGGGGCAGGGGGTGATCAGGGGGGGTAGGGGGTGATCAGGGGGGGCAAGGGGTGGTAAGCGGTGATCAATGAAGAGGGTGATCACCAGGGGAGGAGGGGCTGACAGACGCAGGGGCGGTAGGAGAGAAGAAAACAGCAGCAGCAGCAGGTGATAAAGGGGGGCAGAGGGGTGATCAGGTGGACAGGGGGGGGGCAGGGGGTGATCGGGAGGGGGTAGGGAGTGATCAGGGGGGGCAGAGGGTGATTAGCGGTGATCACTGAAGAGGGTGATCACCAGGGGAGGAGGGGCTGACAGACGCAGGGGCGGTAGGAGAGAAGAAAACACAGCAGCAGCAGGTGATAAAGGGGGGCAGTGGGGTGATCAGGTGGACAGGGGGAAAGCAGGGGGTGATCGGGGGGGGTAGGGAGTGATCAGGGGGGGCAGGGGGTGATTAGCGGTGATCACTGAAGAGGGTGATCACCAGGGGAGGAGGGGCTGACAGACGCAGGGGCGGTAGGAGAGAAGAAAGCACAGCACCAGCAGCAGGTGATAAAGGGGGGCAGAGGGGTGATCAGGTGGACGGGGGGGGGGAGGAGGGGGTGATCGGTGGGTAGGGAGTGATCAGGGGGGGCAGGGGGTGATTAGCGGTGATCACTGAAGAGGGTGATCACCAGGGGAGGAGGGGCTGACAGACGCAGGGACGGTAGGAGAGAAGAAAACACAGCAGCAGCAGGTGATAAAGGGGGGCAGAGGGGTGATCAGGTGGACAGGGGGGGCAGGGGGTGATCGGGGGGGGGGGTAGGGAGTGATCAGGGGGGGCAGGGGGTGATTAGCGGTGAACACTGAAGAGGGTGATCACCAGGGGAGGAGGGGCCGACAGACGCAGGGGCGGTAGGAGAGAAGAAAACACAGCAGCAGCAGCAGCAGGTGATAAAGGGGGGCAGAGGGGTGATCAGGTGGACAGGGGGGGGCAGGGGGTGATCGGGGGGGGGGTAGAGGGTGATCAGGGGGGGCAGGGGGTGATTAGTGGTGATCACTGAAGAGGGTGATCACCAGGGGAGGAGGGGCTGACAGATGCAGGGGGCGATAGGAGAAAAGAAAGTAGAGCAGCAGCAGGTGATAAAGGGGGGCAGAGGGGTGATCAGGTGGACAGGGGGGGCAGGGGGTGATCGGAGGGGGGGTAGGGGGTGATTAGTGGTGATCACTGAAGAGGGTGATCACCAGGGGAGGAGGGGCTGACAGATGCAGGGGGCGATAGGAGAAAAGAAAGTAGAGCAGCAGCAGGTGATAAAGGGGGGCAGGGGAGTGATCAGGGGGGCAGGGGGGAGGGAGCAGAGGTTGGGGGGAGTGGAGGACAGGAGAGGGGAGGTACCTGTCCTCAGCAGCAGCGGTGGTACTGGCGGTAGCAGTGGGGGAGGCGGCGGTAGCGGCAGCGGCGGCGCTCTGAAGAGGTGTGCGGCGGCTGCGGCGGCGATCGCGGTGTCTGGGGGGGCAGGTGAGCAGTCGGGCACCTCGCTCCTCAGCTTCCACGGATGGGATGAAGCTGAGGAGCGAGGCAGACACTGTTTTTCTCCGCCCCTCCAGCTCTGATTGGAGTGCTAGCGTCACATGGACGCTAGCTCCAATCAGAGCTGGAGGGGGTTAACCAGGAGCGATCGTAGACCCGGGGGGGCAAAGCCACCCCCGCCCCGGGGTAAAGTACAGGTCCCCCTGCACCTGCGGGTACGGTGACATTTGAATGACCCCGGTCACCGGACCCGCAGGGAAGCTTTCCCGCCATGACGCCACATAGGCGTCATGGGTCGGATTGGCACCGACTTTCATGACGCCTACGTGGCGTCATGGGTCGGGAAGGGGTTAATGACCAGGCCAATTTTTACAATTCTGACCACTGTCACTTTATGAGGTTATAATTCAGGAACGCTTTAACGGATCCTGCTGATTCTGAGATTGTTTTTTCGAGACATATTGTACTTCATGTTAGTGGTAACATTTCTTCGATATTACTTGCATTTATTTATGAAAAAAAAAACAGAAATATGGCAAAAAAAATTCAAACTTTGAATTTTTATGCCCTTAAATCAGAGAGATATGTCACAGGGGGTTTTTGCCCCGAAACAGCTGTCTGTGGATGGATACCATGCTTGGCATAGGTGGTTTTCCTTTATTGGATGTTTTCCTTTATTGGATGCTGCCCTTCCCTTGGTTGTTCCTTCCCGGTGAAAGGCCTGGCTATTCACTGCCTGCGTTGAGAAACACGTGATGGTGTCTCCGCAGCTCCTCTACTTGCATTTGCATATTTGGGGGCAGTGTTCTGGATCACTGCGTTGAGAAACACGTGATGGTGTCTCCGCGGTGTTGGATGCTTTGGTCTCCACGAGGTCAATCATCCGTGCCTTTATAGACTTTCTACTAGGCACTGCTCCTGATAGCCAGTTTCCTACTCCACACTGATGAGGGGCAAAAACCCCGAAACAGCTGTCTGTGGATGGATACCATGCTTGGCATAGGTGGTTTTCCTTTATTGGATGTTTTCCTTTATTGGATGCTGCCCTTCCCTTGGTTGTTCCTTCCCGGTGGAAGGCCTGGCTATTCACTGCCTGCGTTGAGAAACACGTGATGGTGTCTCCGCAGCTCCTCTACTTGCATTTGCATATTTGGGGGCAGTGTTCTGGATCACTGCGTTGAGAAACACGTGATGGTGTCTCCGCGGTGTTGGATGCTTTGGTCTCCACGAGGTCAATCATCCGTGCCTTTATAGACTTTCTACTAGGCACTGCTCCTGATAGCCAGTTTCCTACTCCACACTGATGAGGGGCAAAAACCCCGAAACAGCTGTCTGTGGATGGATACCATGCTTGGCATAGGTGGTTTTCCTTTACTGGATGTTTTCCTTTATTGGATGCTGCCCTTCCCTTGGTTGTTCCTTCCCGGTGAAAGGCCTGGCTATTCACTGCCTGCGTTGAGAAACACGTGATGGTGTCTCCGCAGCTCCTCCACTTGCATTTGCATATTTGGGGGCAGTGTTCTGGATCACTGCGTTGAGAAACACGTGATGGTGTCTCCGCGGTGTTGGATGCTTTGGTCTCCACAAGGTCAATCATCCGTGCCTTTATAGACTTTCTACTAGGCACTGCTCCTGATAGCCAGTTTCCTACTCCACACTGATGAGGGGCAAAAACCCCGAAACAGCTGTCTGTGGATGGATACCATGCTTGGCATAGGTGGTTTTCCTTTATTGGATGTTTTCCTTTATTGGATGCTGCCCTTCCCTTGGTTGTTCCTTCCCGGTGAAAGGCCTGGCTATTCACTGCCTGCGTTGAGAAACACGTGATGGTGTCTCCGCAGCTCCTCTACTTGCATTTGCATATTTGGGGGCAGTGTTCTGGATCACTGCGTTGAGAAACACGTGATGGTGTCTCCGTGGTGTTGGATGCTTTGGTCTCCACGAGGTCAATCATCCGTGCCTTTATAGACTGAAGCAGAGCAGACAGACACAAGCACCTTGGAAGAAACCAGACTCTGAACAATGTGAGTATATCCTAGCCAATGCCTTTATTTTCTATTTTCTGTCTCTACATGTCCTAATTTCTGCCATTTCTTTCTTTCTACATGCATCAGAATGTCTTCTTCTTTGACTTCTTTTCATGAGGTGTTTCTTCCTGGGCCATCGGAAGTCGAGCATGTCAGTGAGGTGAGTACTTGCCTCATCCAATTGGTAAGTATTCACTGTCACATCCACACATGGGACAATTTTTGTTTTTCATTTTTTTAGAGCTCTTCTTCATCTGCGGCTGGGGAGTCCACCACTCCTCTGTGGGTCATTTGCATTGTAGCTGTTCCATCCTGTATGTTCTACATGGATATTTTCTCTCTGAACCCTGCTCATACAGGTACTATACAGATGATCAGGTTTTTAAATACATCAGATAGGGATTATATACATTAGATAGGACTGCTCTATTATGGGTATACCTTGGCGATTGGTGGAGCAGCTTAACATACTTTTTTTTGCAAAAAAAAACCTATTAACTAAATACCCTGTATTTTTTTCATTTTTTGACTAGCACTTGCTTATTTACTGTGACTTTTTTACAACAGAGTATTTTTTGACCTCTCTGTGCGCTTTTGTGTCTTCAAGTTCTTTGGTGGTGTGAACAGGTTTCTACAGACTTGTTCACTGTGCAAGTAGCCCATGTGTTTTTGGTTTGCGGCAGAGACTGGGCAGGAGCAGCGGAGTCAAGGTCGGGTGGAAAGACGGCAGCGGGTACGTATACAAGGCTGACTGTTTTATGTATCCTCAATGTAATATTCTTGACTCTTCCTTTCTTTCCATTCGTATTTCTTTACTTTTTTCTTCTGGAATGCTTGTTGTATGTTGACTTTCCTATTCATGCCATTTCTCTGCATCTTTTTTCTTTCTTTTCCTTATGTTAATTGACCAAACTTTAACGACTTTATTTAATTTTTAGGTTTCACAACGAGAGGATGATCTCATAGAGAATGAACTCCTCATCTCTCTGGTCCAGGAGCGAGTCCCGTTGTGGGACACCCGGGATCCACTGCACTCAAACAATATCACGATGCGGCGCCTATGGAATGAGGTGGCCAAAGAGTTGTGGGATGGCTGGCACAATGCCCCGACTCGGGTCCGAAATGCATTTGGTAAGTATTGCACTGTAGTGTGAAGCAGCAGAGACCTTGGCTGTGCTCACTCGACTGTGTGTGATGAAAGAAACTCTCAGGAGTTTCTTTCATCACACACAGTTGTGTGAGCATGGCCAAAAGTCCTTTTTGTGACAATTTTTTTTTTTTTAACAGTGGCCAAAGTCAAAACACGTTGGCGTTCGATTAAGGACCGCTTCAACAAAGACCTGCTGCGTCAAGAGAGCCGTGTTCCCAGTGGTTCAGGGGCAAGGATCCGAACGTACAAATACCATCGAGTTCTGGCATTTTTAAGACCGGTCCTTGCTCAGAGAACATAAGTATTTCTCCTGTGCATTTGGATGTGTTGTATTGCCATACTATGTATGTTTCTATTCCACAGGATTTGGCGTCTTTTTAATTTTTGGTATTAATTTTTTTTTTCACAGCACATGGAGCACTACTGTTGGCCCAGGTTCTGGAGCGGTCCTTCATCCGACAGCCACGGACCCATCCCAGCCATCCAGCAGCGCAGCAGCAAGTGGGCCTTCCACACTAACTGGAGACCAGGGAGCTGGTCCATCAGGTCTTCCCCTTTCGCAGTCCCCTTCCACTGCCCCTTTTTTTTTGGGCTCCTCCCGGCAGCGGCAGAGGGCTTCAGAGAGGTCACTCATGCCCGAGTTTTTGCACTTGAGCTCGGTTTTACACGAAGCAATCAAGGCTTTAGGTGACCGAATGGATGTTTCACATAACCACTTGAATGCACGTATCCAGGAGGTCAGCAAAAGTCTTGATCAAGTGAAAGCCGACCTCCAGAGGCCAGCACATCATTTTTTTAACCAAATTGAACAGGGCATGTCGGAACACCTTACTCCTGATCTCCAGCTGACTGTCATGCATGCCTGCAATGCTGCTTACGTGCAGGCTATGCAGCAGAGTCTGTATTTCCAGCAGACAGTGTCGGCATATTCACATGTGCCTTCCCTGTCACGCTTAACCTCAATGCTGACCTCTGCTGCATACCACTGCATGGCCACCTCAATTCCTTCCACAGCCGGACACCACTACAGCGCCAGCACCATGCCGAGTGCAGTTGGACATCCCACCGCCACCACCATGACAACCGCTGCTCCTGCTTGGACCTCCTCCACTGACACCAAGATGCAGCAGGACCCTGGCATGGCCTTCCGTACCGCCACCCCCACGATGCAGCAGGACCCTGGCATGGCTTTCCGTACCTCCACCACCATGATGCAGCAGGACCCTGGCATGGCCTTTCGTACCGCCACCACCACGATGCAGCAGGACCCTGGCATGGCCTTTCGTACCGCCACCACCACGCTGCAGCAGGACCCTGGCATGGCCTTCCGCTCTACAAGCGCTATGGACTCTGGCATGCCTGCACGCTCTACGAGCACTATGGACTCTGGCATGGCTGCACGCTCTACGAGCACTATGGACTCTGGCATGGCTGCACGCTCTACGAGCACTATGGACTGTGACACAGTGCAGCCGGACCCTGACAGGTCACCCACCACCACACCACGCCATATGAGCCCACGAATACCTCCCAGAACCCGGCAAACTTTAAAAAAAAAAAAAACAGAGAACTCTTAGCATTCCTCCCCCTTCACCTCCCAATGTGTCTGTAATGTTAGGTTTGTCTCACCTTTCCAGTGCGTCTCATGCCTCTCATGTGTCAAGCCCCATCCCCGAACTACCAGACCCCACTAGTTTAGTTGCCCCTTCTCCTGTCACCTCTGCGTCGTCCACGGTTAGCCAGGCCTCAGTGCTTCACACCCCCAGTTTACATCACTCTACCCCAAGCCGGCGCAGTTAAATAATTTTTTTTGGTTGTTTAAAAAAATAAATACAATTTGATTTGCCACAATTATGTTTGGTTTATTGTGTCTATCGCCGCTGGCAACACACACCGTGCGCCAAATAAGAAACTTCGCCACACGTAATTTTTGGCCCACATCATATATCCAGTAGTTATAAAAAAAGACTGCAGCTTTGTGTGTCTTTAGTATAAAGATATGAGGTGGGCCAAAAATTAATAGATGTATTATCTCCATAATCTCTTCTTTCTGCTGTGACTAGTGTTGCAGTCTGAAGAGAAAATGGTGGAAATACAGTGCAGAACTCTACTGAACAGGTCAGGTGTCAAAAAAACTAATTAGTTAGGAAACCTGACCTGGTGAGTAGAGAACTGCCCTGTATAACCTCCATTTTCTCTTCTGTGTACATAATCTATTCCACACAAAGTGGAGGGACGATGGTGGTCATACACGGCATATCTATGCTCACCTGCACAGGTGTCAGAAATAGTGAATTCATGAGGCTGTTATATGTGCATCATGAATTCATTATTTCTGACACCTGACTTGATGAGTATAGATCTCTTGAATGTGAGAGTCATTGTCTCTTCAGTCTGTGTCCAATGGATACTGCAGAACAGAATCAGGACGCAATGACGTCACCAAGCTTAAAGCAACATGGCTGCCATAACACAAGCAGTATGTGGTCAGTGTTTTATATCAGTATTTGTAAGCCAAAATAAGGAGTGGTAAATTATGATATTAACATAATAACTAGCACCTCTGCCTTTAACACCCACTCCTGGTTTTGGATTACAAATACTGATATTACATACAGACCAAATACTGCTAGTTTTAGGACAGCCTTGGTTTGTAGAGGAAAAACATAGGAGACACGGTCAACACAACCAAAACTAAAGTTTATTAATGAGAAATATTATTATCATTTCCGAAAATTACTGTTACAGATCTAATTACAACAGGACATTTAAACAACATTGTCCTGCCATGACACATGTCCAATATCTGAATCAAAAAATGCAGCAAATTGGTCTCGCATGTGACCAACTGCTGCAGTTGACCGCAGCGGGTGATGCTGGAAATCGGGCAGTGGGTGTGCAACTGGTTCATCCAGTTCAATGTTGGGTTGCTCCTTAGCCATTATATAATTGTGCAGAACCACACAGGCTTTGACCACCTCGTCGACTGTTTACACTTTTAGATTTATGGCTGATGCAAGAATGTGCCATTTTGAGACCAGAATGCCAAAGGAACACTCTACTGTTCTTCGGGCGCTGGTCAGTCTGTAGTTAAAGATCCTTCTAGTGTGGTTCAAGTCCCGACTGGAATATGGCTTCAGTAGGTTTTCACACATCTGGAAGGCCTCATCCCCAACCATAACAAATGGCAGCGGTGGACCTTGAGTGTTGGGGAGAGGTTGTAGCGGGGGAAAATTGAAATTTTCACACGCCGGCCCATATCCGAGTTCTTGAAAGTCTGGGAATCATTGCCACGGCCAAAAGCTCCAATGTCCACGGCAATAAAGCGACAGTTCGCATCAGCTATTGCCATGAGCACAACAGAAAAATATTTTTTATAGTTGAAAAACTCTGATCCTGTTCTGGCAGGTTTTATAATGCGGATGTGCTTTCCATCCACCGCTCCTAAACAGTTTGGGAAATCACACACACTCCAGAATTTTTCAGCTATTTCAAGTCACATGTCCGCGGTGGGTAGTGGTATAAACTCATCCCGGAGTACATTCCACAAAGCCCGACAGGTGTCCTCAACTATTCCGGACAGGGTGGATATTCCAAGCCGGTATTGGAAGTGGAGAGATGATAAACTCTCTCCGGTTGCCAGAAATCTGTAAGAAAAACAAAACCAAAAAAAATTACAATCTATTCTATTTATGGTGTGTTTACGCTAAAGAAAGATAGGAAAATACCCAAAACATACATGTCTGAAAGCACAAAATTTGGACTGTCATTGGTTTAGATTTGTAACGTACCTTAATGTAACCAGCAGACGTTCCTCTGGTGGAATCGCTCTACGGAGCTGGGTGTCCTGTCTCCGTATGGTTCCTTGGACACGAGCAAGCAAATCCCATAACGAGTCTTGCGACATCCTTGTATATTCATGGAATTTCTCCGGGTTGGCCTTAAGCTCGCCATACAGTGTGTGACAGGCTCCCCTGCTCTCACGTAGCTCGATAATGGGGTGTCTCCAAAAACGCCGATGTTGTCTCCTTCTCCATCTTTCGCCATTTCTGTCTTGCTCCCAAGCAAAAGCACAGGCAAGAAACAGCTTGATGCTTAAATCCAGGTTGAAATAAAAGCTCTCCATGCGAAGATCCATCATGACACAGGATACAGGAGAAAATCTGAATATTACAGCTGTTCAGGGGTCTATATAAAGAAATCCCATAATACATGCCCTCTGTAGTCACATTGGCGATGTATGGTTAGCTAGATTTTTCTCTTGTGAAATTTCTCATCATGCGTACAAAAAACGCAAGAAAAAACGCATATAAACGCGTACAAACGTGGCTTTTTTTACCGCATGCGTCTAAAAAACGCCGCTTTTGTACGCCTTTATATGCGTTTTTTCTACCCCTTGTGGATGCGTATTAAACGCTGCGGATTTAAACGCAAATGTGAAACTAGCCTTACATCTGCACAATTTTGGAAACAAAGTTTTTTTGTTAGGAAGTTATAATGGTTAAAAGTTGACCAGCGATTTCTCATTTTTACAACAAAATTTACAAAATCATTTTTTAGTGACCATGTCACATGTAAAGTCACTTTGAGGGATGTACATAACAGAAAATACCCAAAAATGACACAATACCCAAAAATAACACAAAAAACTGCACCCCTCAAGGTGCTCAAAACCACATTCAAGAAGTTTATTAACCCTTTACGTGCTTCACAGGAACTGAAGCAATGTGGAAGGAAAAAATTTCTTAACCTTTTTTACAAACATTTTACTTCAGAACCAATTTTTTTTATTTTCATAAGTGTAAAAATAGAAAATGAACCACAAAATTTGTTGTGCTATTTCTCCTGAATACGCCGACATCCCATATGTGGGGGTAAACTACTGTTTGGGTGCACGGCAAAGCTTGGAAGAGAAGGAGTGTCGTTTGACTTTTTCAATGCAGAATTGTCTGTAATTGAGATCGGATGCCATGTTGCGTTTGCAGAGCCCCTGATGTGCCTAAACAGTAGAAATCCCCCTCAAGTGACACCATTTTGGAAACTAGACCCCCAAAGGAGCTTATCTAGATGTGTGGTGAGCACTTTGAATGCCCAAGTGCTTCACAGATGTTTATAACGCAGAGCTGTGAAAAGAAAAAATCTTTTTTTCAACAAAAATGATTTTTTAGCCCGCATTTTTTTATTTTCACAATTGTAACAGGAGATATTGGACCCCAAAAGTTGTTGTCCAGTTTTTCCTGAGTACGCCGATATCCCATATGTGGGGGGACCACTGTTTGGGCACTCGTTGGGGCTCGGAAGGGAAGTAGTGATGTTTTGGAATGCATACTTTGATGGAATGGTTTGCAAGCATCATGTTGCATTTGCAGAGCCCTTGATGTGCCTAAACAGTAGAAACCCCCCACAAGTGACACCATTTTGGAAACTAGACCCCCAAAGGAGCTTAACTAGATGTGTGGTGAGCACTTTGAATGCCCAAGGGCTTCACAGAAGTTTAAAATAAAAAATCTTTTTTTCCCACTAAAAATGATTTTTTTTAGCTGTTGCTGTTGCTGTCCAATTTGTGCTGAGTACGCTGAAGCCCCATATGTGGGGGTAAATTTGGGTGCACAGCAGAGCTCAGAAGGAAGGGAGCACCATTTGACTTTTTGAACGCAAAATTGGCTGAAATCAATAGTGGAGCCATGTCGCGTTTGGAGACCCCCTGATGTACCTAACAGTGGAAACCCCCCACAAGTGACACCATTTTGGAAGCTAAACCCCTTTTGGAACTTATCTAGATGTGTGGTGAGCACTTTGAAACCCCAAGTGCTTCACAGACGTTTATAACGTAGAGTCATAAAAATAAAAAATTGTATATTTTTCAACAAAAAAGATCTTTTCTCCCAATTTTTATTTTCACAAGGGTAACAGGAGAAATGAGACCCCCAGTTGTTGCGCAATTTGTCCTGAGTACGCCGATACCCCATATGTGGGGGTAAAACACTGGGCGCACGGCAGAGCTCGGAAGGGAAGGAGCGCCGTTTGACTTTTTCAATGCAGAATTGGCTGGAATTGAGATCAGACGCCATGTCACGTTTGTAGAGCCCCTGATGTGCCTAAACAGTGGAAACCCCCCACATGTGACACCATTTTGGAAATTAGACCCCTTGAGGAACTTATAGATTTGTGGTGAGAACTTTTAACCCCCAAGTGCTTCACAGAAGTTTATAACGCAGAGCCGTGAAAATAAAAAATCTTTTTCCTTTCCTCAAAAATGATTTTTTTAGCCCACAATTTTTTATTATCACAAGGATATAATAGGAGAAATTGGACCCCAAACGTTTTTGTCCAGTTTGTCCTGAGTATGCTGATACCATTCATATTGGGAGGGAACAATCTTTGGGCACACATCGGGGCTCGGAAGGGCAGTAGTGATGTTTTTAAATGCAGACTTTGATGGAATGGTCTGCGGGCGTCATGTTGCATGTGCAGAGCCTCTGATGTACTTAAACAGTAGGAACCCCTACAAGTGACCTCATTTTGGAAACTAGACCCCCCCAAGGAGCTTATCTAGATGTGTGGTGAGCACTTTGAACATTCAAGGGCTTCACAGACGTTTATAACGTAGAGCCGTGAAAATAAAAAATCATATTTTTTCAACAAAATTTTTTTTACCCCAAAATTTTTAGTTTCACAAGGGTAACAGGAGAAATTGGACCATAAAAGTTGTTGTGCAATTTGTCCTGAGTACACTTCTACCCCATATGTGGAGGGGGGACCACTGTTTGGGTGCATGGCAGAGCTCGGAGAGGAAGCAGCGCCTTTTTGGAATGCAGAATTTGACAGATTCGACTGCGAGAGTCATGTTGCGTTTGCAGAACCCCTGATGTGCCTAAACAGTAGAAACCCCCCAACAAGTGACCCCATTTTGGAAACTAGACCCCCCAAGGAGCTTATCTAGATGTGTGGTGAGCACTTTGAACACACAAGTGCTTCACAAAAGTTTATAACGCAGAGCCGTGAAAATAAAAATTCTTTTTTTTTTTCCATATAAATGATTTTTTAGCCCGCATTTTTTTTTATTTTCACAAGGGTAACAGGAGAAATTGGACCCAAAAAAGTTGTTGTCCAGTTTTTCCTGAGTACGCTGATATCCCATATGTGGGAGGGGCCACTGTTTAGGCACATGTTGGGGCTCAGAAGGGAAGTAGTGATGTTTTGGAATGCAGACTTTGATGGAATGGTCTGCGAGCATCATGTTGCGTATGCAGAACCCCTGATGTGCCTAAACAGTAGAAACCCCCCACAAGTTACCCCATTTTGGAAACTAGACCCCCCAAGGAGCTTATCTAGATGTGTGGTGAGCACTTTGAACGTCCAAAGGCTTCACAGAAGTTTATAACACAGAGCCATGAAATTAAAAAAATCTTTTTTTTCCACAAAAAAATGATTTTTTAGCCTCCAATTTTTTTTATTTTCCCAAGGGTAACAGGAGAAACTGGATGCCAAAAGTTGCTGTCCAATTTGTCCTGAGTATGCTGAAGCCCCATATGTGGGGGTAAACCACTGTTTGGGCGCACAGCAGAGCTCAGAAGGGAGGGAGCACCATTTGACTTTTTGAATGCAAAATTGGCTGAAATCAATGGTGGAGCCATGTCTCGATTGGAGACCCCCTGATGTACTTAAACAGTGGAACCCCCCCAATTCTAACTCCAACCCTAATGCCAACACACCCTAACCCTAATCCCAACCATAACCATAATCCTAATCACAACCCTAACCCCAACACACCCCTAATCCCAACCCTAACCATAACCCTAATCCCAACCCTAACCATAACTCTAATCACAACCCTAAGCCCAACACACTCCTAACCCTAATGACAACCTTAACCCCAACACACCCCTATCCCTAATCTCAACCCTAACCATAGCTAACCACAAACCTAACCCTAATCCGAACACATCCCTAACCCTAATCCCAACCCTAACCATAACCCTAATCCCAAACCTAACACTAATTCCAACCCGGCGGTCATTAAGGGGTTAATTCACCACAGGTTGCTGGTTATTATCTTTTGGACCAAATCCTGACCGATAACTCATTCTTGCCTTATCAGTGCTAGGAGTTTGTCACAATTTCTGTGTTTATCCACCTGCTTTTTGAAGATTGACCACAATTTCTCAATGTGATTGTGGTCTGGGGAGTTTCCTGACCATGGACCCAGAAGTTTCAATGTTTTATTCATCAAATCATTTAGTTCTCACTTTTAAAATTGTGATATGGTCTCCATCATGCTGGAAAAAAAGCATTGTCCATCACCAAATTCCTCCTGGATCGTTGAGAGAAGTTGCTATTGGAAGATGGTTAGATACCATTCTCTATTAATTCCTGTCTTCTCTTATAATTCAATCTGCATAACATAGTGATATCTGTTGCCTTGTCCTTATTAACACTATCTCCTGAGTTAAAGAGAAGATCACTGAAATGATGTATAGAGGATCATTTTGTGACAGTGATGAAATTCAGTGGAAATAGGATATTTGTGATCAAGTTAATTTTCATGGCAAGGAATGGCTTTGAATTTTTTTACTATTCATTTGTTCACTCTTCATAGCAATCTACCATTAATGCAAACTGACACTATAAAAATAGTAGCTGCACACTGTGTGAAAACCAAAATTTGTGTCGGCCGGAAAACTTTTGTCTATGACTGTTGATAATATTGAAGGCTGCATTTATACTGAAAGATTATCGTAAACAAGCGTTCTTAAAGAGTAACTTTTGTTTAATTTTTTTATTCTATAAATCAGTAGCACACATGAAAATAAGAAACTTTGATATAAAGCTGATTAGTGAAATTTACCTTTTTCTCCGCAGGAACAATTTTCACAGAATTACTAGCAGAACAGTTATATAAATTGAGATATGATGATTAGTATACAATAATTTGTATAATAATTAGCTCAGGGTCTACAGTCCAGCCTAGCTCTAGTTGGGGGGGGGGGGCAAACACCATATTTGGCAGGAAACCCGGACACTGTGCATAGGGCGCGCACGGTCCCATCCTTTTAAATGGGACAGCACACGCCATCCTAAAGTGTGCCCAGACAGTGGTTGGGAGACCCTCATTATTTAAGGCACCTCAACCTGAAGGGAGGTGCCTGTGCAACGTTGTATGTTTGTTTGCAAACACTCTTGTAAGTTCTCAGGTCTCAGTGCTTGTATTCTTGCATACCTGCCTGCTTACCAGCCGTGCCCGCCTGCCTATCAGCTGTGCCAGTCCGCACATGCCAGTGCTCATCTGTGCATCAGCTGATCCAGTATGCACCTGCCAGGGCTCATCTATACATCAGCCGGTCCAGCCCACACCTATCAGGGCTCATGTGTACATCAGCCTGTCCAGCCACATCTGCCAGTGCGCATCTGTATATCAGCCAGTCCAGTTGGAATCCGTGGTTCCTGTGTTCCTACAGCGCCTGCCTGCATCTACTGTACCTTCCTTCGGGCTGTCCCAGCTAACCTGTCCCTAGGGGATCAGCCGCCATTTACCCAAGGTCAGTCCTGGTGTAATACCTGGTCCGCATCCTTTGTCTCTCCTCGGATCATGGTATCGTCAGCCACTGTGCATCAGTGGTCAGACTAGGTGATGCTCCTAGTTATGCCCATCCTGGCTTTCCTTGGGCCTCAACACAGTGGTTCCACCATCCAGCCCATTACACTAACCAAGTCTATCATCTCTCTCTGAGCCGCTTTAGCGTCAGCCGGACCCTGTCTGGCCTGCATATTTCCCCCTGCCCATGCCCGATGCTGTGAGTATGTGCTGAAAGTGACAGCCCATCTCACATGCCTTCCTCGATCACCGGCCCAGGCTCGAGTCTCTGGACAGCTATCCAGGGTCTCCTTGGTACTTGACTGGCGACGAATGCCTCCTTGATCGATGGGGGCTAGTCCTTGACTGTTTTCCGGCGTTGTCTGGGTCGAGAACCTTGACCAGTGACGGTTGGGTCTTCGATGCTTGACCGCCGACGGGTGGAGTCTGCACCTTGAGTGGCGTAGCTCTGGCCTTTGGTGCTTTACCATCATCATCCGAGTCTGGGCTTTGCTGGTACACTCGGCTGCAGCTTACTGTCTCGGCCGCTGGAGCTGCAGTGGGAACACCCACCACTTCTCTTGGCACCAAATATGCTCCCGTTTTGGTCTGCTGTCTTTTTTTGTCTCATCACTGTCACCTGATCCGGAGCACTGTCTTATTCTGTCCCTCCAGTAACTTTTCTCCTTTGAATCAGTTCTGCCTAATGTTCAGGCATTACATGCTGTGTGTCATTGCAGCGTATTATTTCTTGTGTTTCGTTCTCCTACAGCTGAAAGAAGTAAAGAAGTAGTTATGGCAGTCTGGCCCAGATGTAAAAAACGGGAAATGTTGACTCCATCTCAACGAACATCAACTTTAACTATAACTGTACTGTAATCATTTGTATTTTCTGTAGGACTGGTATCTACCACTATATGGTCACTTAAAGAACTAGAGAACATGGAGTACAATCAATTAATGCACTTAAAATGTACAAAAACAGCCCAATCAAAAGGGCAAAATACAAAAAAGAGGAAGGGTACAAGGAACCTGCTAGCACAGCAGGCTATCTGGACCAACATCCAAGTTCTACAAATAGGCTCCTATGGATGCTACCATCACTATGGGATCCCCAAACTCCCAAACTTTAAGGGGTCACAGCAGGAGGACCTAGGACACCGGTGATTATGGGTGAGTGATGGCATCCTATTGAAACTTGTAGGGAGTTTGGGGATCCCATAGTGATGGTAGCATCCATAGGAGCCTATTTGTAGAACTTGGATGTTGGATCTATTTAGATTATAGAGCAAAAAAAGGGGAGAAGCCAGCGCAGCCTAAGGTTAAGACGCAATACATAAAGTGCAAATGCACATATTAATTTCTAACTGTATTTTCAAAATGAGACATTTAGCAAACAATTGATCAATTCTTTGAGCCACCCCCCCTCTTCACGGCAATCTCATATTGGGGCAGTCCTACACTACGTTTTTTATATTCGCTGTGCCATAAAGGCCTCCTAAATGAACTAAATGCAAGACCACATTAAAAACATGCTGTACCTGGAGCATATACTGAGTCACCCCCATGGCGCCAGAGTAGGCAAGCGAGGATAAAGGTTGACCAGGTCCAGACAGACATTTCGGATCCAACCTCCACACTGCCCATCCAGAGCCACAGATGAAGAGTGAAACAGGCTGAGGCACAGGTGCATAATTAAACAAAGCCTGAGGCAGGGCAGGGCTGCAGTGTGTGGACAGCAGCCTATCAATCACAGACACAGAAAGAATGGCGCACATAACCAGGCGCGGCGCACGGCAACAGTGGTGGTCAGCCACTTACCAATAACAGAGCAAAAAAAGGGGAGAAGCCAGCGCAGCCTAAGGTTAAGACGCAATACATAAAGTGCAAATGCACATATTAATTTCTAACTGTATTTTCAAAATGAGACATTTAGCAAACAATTGATCAATTCTTTGAGCCACCCCGCCTCTTCACGGCAATCTCATATTGGGGCAGTCCTACACTACGTTTTTTATATTCGCTGTGCCATAAAGGCCTCCTAAATGAACTAAATGCAAGACCACATTAAAAACATGCTGTACCTGGAGCATATACTGAGTCACCCCCATGGCGCCAGAGTAGGCAAGCGAGGATAAAGGTTGACTAGGTCCAGACAGACATTTCGGATCCAAACTCCACACTGCCCATCTAGAGCCACAGATGAAGAGTGAGACAGGCTGAGGCACAGGTGCATAATTAAACAAAGCCTTTATGGCACAGCGAATATAAAAAACGTAGTGTAGGACTGCCCCAATATGAGATTGCCGTGAAGAGGCGGGGTGGCTCAAAGAATTGATCAATTGTTTGCTAAATGTCTCATTTTGAAAATACAGTTAGAAATTAATATGTGCATTTGCACTTTATGTTTGCGTCTTAACCTTAGGTTGCGCTGGCTTCTCCCCTTTTTTTGCTCTATTTAGATTATACTTTTTTCTCCCCCCCCCCCCCCTTGCTTCAGGATTTGCTGTACCTGCCCTCGCATATATTGCACTATTGGTCTAGATAGCCTGCTGTGCTAGCGGTTCCTTGTACCCTTCCTCTTTTTTGTATTTTGCCCTTTTGATTGGGCTGTTTTTGTATATTTTAAGTGCATTAATAAAATGATTGTTTTAACTTTTCAATCTGTTGGTGTTGATTGTACTCCATGTTCTCTTGTTCTTTATATGTTTTGGGAGTAGTACACCCATTATCATATTTGGCTACACTTATGCATTTACGGAGGGAGCAGGGCTATAGCCCTTCTCAGCCTGGATATTTCATTATATTTGTTGTGATTTTTGTTCTAAATCACTATATGGTCACTGTATAGAGTTAATATCAGTGTGGGCCTTAGTCTAGAGATTTATCTTCAGTAACAGCGTGGTCATCTGGTGAGGTACCCCTATACTTACAATTAGAGTGCGCCACCGTAATTGTTATCGGGGTTAAGGGTTAGAGGCCCACTCAGTGGTGTGATGAAAATAGGAAAGTATTGCCATTCTGGCAAGTATGGCAAGCTATATGTTGAAATACTTGTGGGATGGTACGGTATTGGAATACTTGTGGCATGGTATTGTTACCATCAAACAAATGGAGGACTATGTGATAGCCATGCTTTTAGACCATTAATATGAAAGCAAAATGTGGTAATTTTTTTCTGCTTTCGAATGGTAGTCCAAATTGGCTTATTACCAGAAGCTTTCAGCAAGTGGATGCCTGCCAACTGCTCTACTGACCAGGAGACTTCTCTCCGCTTCCCTGCCTATGCCAGCATGAGGGTTACAACAAGTAGACAAGGCAGCAACAGCTACACTATGTTTGATATAATGGTCCGGATGCTTTATCTGCAGTTGCACCAACCTAACCCACTTCAATAAAAAGAGACAGACTTACTGAGCAGACAGGTTCAGTCTTACCTATACTGTCATTTTTCCGGGCAGATACTGTACCCCAAGTGCTGATCCTACAGACTTCTTAGTCAGCATTTTGGAGCAGTGGCAAGCCATGGCCCAGTTTGCTACGAGTCTGCTGTCATGTCTAGCCTTCAGTGTACAGTTACAGTCAAACGTTTTGAGACTGACTCGAATTTTAGTTTTCACTTCATCACAGAACCTCAGTCCTCTGCAGTCCTTGCATAGTTATTTTCTTTGATGACTCCCTGCTTCCATCACACACAGCTCTGTTCCATTCACATAAAACACAGAAACTGGTACACTCCACACATGATGCACACACAGGTCCGCTCTGTACACATCACACACACACAGGTCCGCTCCGTACACATCATACACACACAGGTCCGCTCCTTTCATATACCCACACAGGTCCGCTCCGTACACATCATACACACACAGGTCCGCTCCGTACACATGATGCACACACAGGTCCGCTCTGTACACATCATACACACACAGATCCGCTCTGTACACATCATACACGCACAGGTCCGCTCCGTACACTGTCATGATTCCAATGGCAGGGAATCACAAAAGGACAAGCAACAACGAGCTCTAGGGTGATGGAACCTGAGCTGACCGCGACCCTAAACCTGAACACACAAATAACAATAGCCGGGGAACGTGCCTACGTTGATCCTAGACGTCTCGCACCAGCCGAAGATCTAACTTCCCCTATTAGAAGAAACACAGACCTCTCTTGCCTCCAGAGAAACACCCCACAGAAATAGCAGCCCCCCACATATAATGACGGTGAAATGAGAGGAAGGCACATACACAGTATGAAAACAGATTCAGCAAAATGAGGCCCGCTAAAACTAGATAGCAGAGGATACAAAAGTAAACTGCGCGGTCAGCAAAAAACCCTTCAAAAAACCATCCTGTAATTACTTGAACTCATGTTCCAACTCATGGAACATGAGGAGCAATTACAGCCCACTAAAGCAACCAGCAGCAAAGAGACAATTATATGCAAGCTGGAAAAGACAAAAATAAAGCAAAACGTGGAACAAGAAAATCAAAACTTAGCTTGTCCTGAAGATTACTGAAGCCAGAAGCTGAGGTAACAAAACACTCTGATAACCTTGATAGCCGGCGGGGAAATGACAAGAAAGCCCGGTTAAATAGGAAACTCCCAAATCCTAATAGAACAGGTGGACACCAGAGACAGCAGAACACAAATCACCCAGTACCATCAGTAACCACCAGAGGGAGCCCAAAAACAGAACTCACAACAGTAACCCCCCCTTGAGGAGGGGTCACCGAACCCTCACGAGAACCACCAGGGCGACCAGGATGAGCCCTATGAAAAGCGCGGACCAAATCATCAGCATGAACATCAGAGGCAACCACCCAAGAATTATCCTCCTGACCATAACCCTTCCACTTGACCAAATATTGGAGTTTCCGTCTGGAAACACGAGAATCCAAGATCTTCTCCACAACATACTCCAATTCTCCCTCCACCAGCACCGGAGCAGGAGGCTCAAGCGAAGGAACAACAGGTGCCTCATACCTCCGCAACAACGACCGATGGAACACATTATGAATAGCAAACGATGCCGGGAGATCCAAACGAAACGACACAGGGTTAAGAATTTCCAAGATCCTATAAGGACCGATGAACCGAGGCTTGAACTTAGGAGAAGAGACCTTCATAGGAACAAAACGAGAAGACAACCACACCAAGTCCCCAACACGAAGTCGAGGACCCACGCGGCGACGGCGATTAGCAAACTGCTGAGCCTTCTCCTGGGACAACTTCAAATTGTCCACCACATGACTCCAAATCCGATGCAACCCATCCACCACCATGTCCACTCCAGGATAATCAGAAGGCTCCACCTGACCAGAGGAAAAACGAGGATGAAACCCCGAATTACAAAAGAAAGGAGAAACCAAGGTAGCAGAACTAGCCCGATTATTAAGGGCAAACTCGGCCAGTGGCAAAAAGGTAACCCAGTCATCCTGATCAGCAGAAACAAAACACCTCAAATAAGTTTCCAAGGTCTGATTAGTTCGCTCCGTCTGGCCATTCGTCTGAGGATGGAATGCAGACGAAAAGGACAAATCAATGCCCATCTTAGCACAGAACGTCCACCAAAATCTAGACACAAACTGGGATCCCCTGTCAGAAACGATGTTCTCCGGAATCCCATGCAAACGAACCACGTTCTGGAAAAACAGAGGGACCAACTCAGAGGAGGAAGGCAACTTAGGCAAGGGTACAAGATGAACCATTTTAGAAAAGCGGTCACACACAACCCAGATGACAGACATTTTCTGAGAGACAGGGAGATCCGAAATAAAGTCCATGGAAATGTGCGTCCAAGGCCTCTTCGGGATAGGCAAAGGTGACAACAATCCACTGGCTCGAGAACAGCAAGGCTTAGCCCGAGCACAAACCTCACAAGACTGCACAAAAGAACGCACATCCCTCGACAAGGAAGGCCACCAAAAAGACCTGGCCACCAAGTCTCTAGTACCAAATATTCCAGGATGACCTGCCAACGCAGAAGAATGGACCTCGGAGATGACTCTACTGGTCCAACTATCCGGAACAAACAGTCTCTCAGGCGGACAACGATCAGGTTTACCCGCCTGAAACTCCTGCAAAGCACGTCGCAAGTCTGGGAAGACGGCCGACAAAATCACCCCATCCCTAAGGATACCAGTGGGCTCAGAATTTCCAGGGGAGTCAGGCACAAAACTCCTAGAAAGAGCATCCGCCTTCACATTCTTTGAACCTGGCAGATATGAAACCACAAAATTGAAACGAGAGAAAAACAGTGACCAACGAGCCTGTCTAGGATTCAGACGCCTGGCAGACTCAAGGTAAATCAGATTTTTGTGATCAGTCAAGACCACCACACGATGTCTAGCACCCTCCAGCCAATGACGCCACTCCTCAAATGCCCACTTCATGGCCAAAAGTTCCCGATTACCCACATCATAATTCCGCTCAGCGGGCGAAAATTTTCTAGAAAAGAACGCACATGGCTTCATCACCGAGCAATCGGAGCTTCTCTGTGACAAAACCGCCCCCGCTCCAATCTCGGAAGCATCAACCTCAACTTGGAAAGGAAGCGAAACATCAGGCTGACGCAACACAGGAGCAGAAGAAAACCGGCGTTTAAGTTCCTGAAAGTCCTCCACAGCCGCAGGAGACCAATCAGCAACATCAGCACCCTTCTTAGTCAAATCCATCAAAGGCTTAACAACACTAGAAAAATTAGTTATAAAACGACGATAGAAATTAGCAAAGCCTAAGAACTTCTACAGACTCTTAAGAGATGCAGGCTGCGTCCAGTCACAAATAGCCCGAACCTTGACGGGATCCATCTCAATAGTAGAAGGGGAAAAAATATACCCCAAGAAAGAAATCTTCTGGACTCCAAAGAGACACTTTGAGCCCTTTACAAACAAGGAATTAGCCCGCAGGACCTGAAACACCTTCCTGACCTGCTGAACATGAGACTCCCAGTCATCAGAAAAAAACAAAATATCATCCAAATACACAATCATAAATTTATCCAGATATTCACGGAAAATATCGTGCATAAAGGACTGGAAGACTGAAGGAGCATTAGAAAGTCCGAAAGGCATTACCAAATACTCAAAATGGCCCTCAGGCGTATTAAATGCGGTTTTCCACTCATCACCTTGCTTTATTCGTATAAGATTATACGCACCCCGAAGATCAATCTTAGTGAACCATTTAGCCCCCTTAATGCGAGCAAACAAATCAGTCAACAAAGGCAAAGGATACTGATATTTTACGGTAATCTTATTCAAAAGACGATAATCTATACAAGGCCTCAAGGACCCATCTTTTTTGGCCACGAAAAAAAAACCTGCTCCCAAAGGGGATGAAGATGGACGGATATGTCCCTTTTCCAAGGACTCCTTAACATAATCCCGCATAGCAGTATGCTCTGGCACTGACAGATTGAACAAACGACCTTTAGGAAATTTACTACCAGGAATTAAATCTATAGCACAATCGCAATCCCTGTGAGGAGGAAGCGAACTGAGCTTAGGCTCCTCAAAAACATCCCGATAATCAGACAAAAATACAGGAACCTCAGAAGGAGTAGATGAAGCGATAGAAATCGGAGGTGCATCATCATGAACCCCCTGACATCCCCAGCTTAACACAGACATTGTTTTCCAGTCAAGGACTGGATTATGAGTTTGTAACCATGGCAGACCAAGTACTAGAACATCATGTAAATTATACAATACCAGGAAGCGAATCACCTCCTGATGAACGGGAGTCATACGCATGGTCACTTGTGTCCAGTACTGAGGTTTATTCATAGCCAAAGGTGTAGAGTCAATTCCCTTCAAAGGAATAGGGACTTCCAGAGGCTCAAGACTAAACCCACATCGCTTGGCAAATGACCAATCCATAAGACTCAGGGCAGCACCTGAATCTACATAGGCATCGACGGAAATGGATGATAATGAGCAAATCAGAGTCACAGACAGAATGAACTTAGACTGTAACGTACTAATGGCAACAGACTTATCAACCTTTTTTGTGCGTTTAGAGCATGCTGATATAACATGAGCTGAATCACCACAATAAAAGCACAACCCATTTTTCCGCCTATAGTTTTGCCGTTCACTTCTAGACTGAACTCTATCACATTGCATTGTCTCAAGTGCCTGTTCAGAAGACACCGCCAAATGGTGCACAGGTTTGCGCTCCCGTAAACGCCGATCAATCTGAATAGCCATAGTCATAGACTCATTCAGACCCGTAGGCGCAGGGAACCCCACCATAACATCTTTAATGGCCTCAGAAAGGCCATCTCTGAACTTTGCAGCCAGGGCGCACTCATTCCACTGAGTAAGCACTGACCATTTCCGAAATTTTTGACAATATATTTCTGCTTCATCTTGCCCCTGAGAGAGAGCTAATAAAGCTTTTTCAGCCTGAATCTCCTGGTTAGGTTCCTCATAGAGCAAACCCAATGCCAGAAAAAACGCATCCACATTAAGCAACGCAGGATCCCCTGGTGCCAATGCAAATGCCCAATTTTGAGGGTCACCCCGCAGGAAAGATATAATAATCTTAACCTGCTGAGCAGGGTCTCCAGAAGAGCGAGATTTCAAAGAAAGGAACAGCTTGCAATTGTTCCTAAAATTCAGAAAACCAGATCTATCTCCAGCAAAGAACTCTGGAATAGGAATTCTAGGTTCAGACATAGGAGCATGTACAACAAAATCTTGTATATTTTGAACCTTAGCAGCAAGATTATTCAAGCTGGAAGCTAAACTCTGGACGTCCATGACAAACAGCTAAGGTCAGAGCCATTCAAGGATTAAGAGGAGGAAAAAAAAAAAAAAATCAGCCAGGCTGCAATTAAGGCTAGGCAGCAACCTCAGAGGAGAGAAAAAGAAAAAAAAAAAAACTTCCTCAGACTACTTTTCCTCCTACTTCAGCCCAAACATTTTTGGCCGGCTATACTGTCATGATTCCAATGGCAGGGAATCACAAAAGGACAAGCAACAACGAGCTCTAGGGTGATGGAACCTGAGCTGACCGCGACCCTAAACCTGAACACACAAATAACAATAGCCGGGGAACGTGCCTACGTTGATCCTAGACGTCTCGCACCAGCCGAAGATCTAACTTCCCCTATTAGAAGAAACACAGACCTCTCTTGCCTCCAGAGAAACACCCCACAGAAATAGCAGCCCCCCACATATAATGACGGTGAAATGAGAGGAAGGCACATACACAGTATGAAAACAGATTCAGCAAAATGAGGCCCGCTAAAACTAGATAGCAGAGGATACAAAAGTAAACTGCGCGGTCAGCAAAAAACCCTTCAAAAAACCATCCTGTAATTACTTGAACTCATGTTCCAACTCATGGAACATGAGGAGCAATTACAGCCCACTAAAGCAACCAGCAGCAAAGAGACAATTATATGCAAGCTGGAAAAGACAAAAATAAAGCAAAACGTGGAACAAGAAAATCAAAACTTCGCTTGTCCTGAAGATTACTGAAGCCAGAAGCTGAGGTAACAAAACACTCTGATAACCTTGATAGCCGGCGGGGAAATGACAAGAAAGCCCGGTTAAATAGGAAACTCCCAAATCCTAATAGAACAGGTGGACACCAGAGACAGCAGAACACAAATCACCCAGTACCATCAGTAACCACCAGAGGGAGCCCAAAAACAGAACTCACAACAGTACACATCATACACACAGGTTGGCTCTATACACATCATACACACACAGGTCCGCTCCGTACACATGATGCACACACAGGTCCGCTCCATAAACATAACACACACACAGGTCCGCTCTGTACACATCATCAACACACATGTCCTCTCCGTACACATCATACACACACAGGTCCGCTCCGTACACATCACATACACACATGTCCGCTCTGTACACATCATACATACACAGGTCCACTCCATACCTGTGATACACACAAAGGTCCGCTCTGTACGCATGATACACACACAGGGCTGCTCTGTACACATCATACACACACAGCTCTGCTTCGTACACATGATACACACACAGCTCTACTCCGCACATGATACACAGCTGTGCTCCGCACACATCATACATACACAGATCCCCTCCGTACACATAATACACACACAGGTCCGCTCTGTACACATGAAACACACACAGCTCTGCTCCGTACACATAATATACAGGTCTGTTCCGTACACATAATACACACATAGGACCGCTCCGTACACGTGATACACACACAGCTCTGCTCCGTACACATGATACACACAGAGCAAAAAATAATTGTAGCAAGCATACTACATGTAGAGTACCCCAAAAGGGGTTAAATAGCACAATAATAGGCTTACATATCATATAATTTATAGTCTACATGTAAGTACAGACCAAATAGGGCCCAACTGCAAATATAAATATACCAAACAAACCCACAAAAGAAACAGTCAAAAAGGTTCCAAATAACTTGTAAACTTTATTAAATTCTAATTAAAACAATGTATAAAGCAGGTACAATGGCATGATTAGAGAGATGAATAGTGCCCATAGTGGTCATAGGCAGAATAGAAGGGCAAAATTGGCCACACGCTCCTGCATAATCGGAAAACTACACCAAATTATGGCACATAATAGCATTCATAAATAGTAATAACGATACACATCAATAGCAATAGCAATATCAATAACGGGATATCGACTCATGGTACATACCTCTGGAATGCAGGAGTGGGAAACCAAAAGCCCAACCCCGACGCGCGTTTTGGAGTGGCAAAGACTCCTTCCTCAAGGGGCATGCCCCCAGTCTAGAATCTTCTGGTGGACCCAACCATTGAATAGAAGGTGTGACCCCTACCCCCCTTCATGGGCGGATCCCAGGAGCTCAGACAATCCATTCTTATTTTGAGATCAGATGTGAGTTGCTCCTTGAAGGAGAAGGAGTGGGGATTCTTAGCTGAGGCAAGACCCCACGCCCATCTGGGACTGCGGACGTGAACGGGGCGAGACTTGAGCTGAGGACATATCTCGTCGTTCGTGAGATTGTTTTGGGATCCCTTGGACTCGTGTGGACTATTGCTTTGTTAGCTGGCACAAGGATTATCGGGAGGTGCCCCTGAACCTGTTCCGTTGGACTAAATAAACAGGAATAAACAATATGAGAGTGAAGGGAACACGATACCAAAAGGTGAATGCACAAACTACAAAGAAACAAAACTCAGAACTTAGCTTGTGCACACCGCTGCAGACTCAATACAGATAGTTCAGCAACTGAGCTCCAAACACCAGACTAGGCTGACACTAGGGAGCTGCTACTGCAAGGTTGGTCTCCTGAAAGGAACTGTATAACCAACAATCAGCTGATGCACCAGGTGACCTTATAAAGGATGGTGGGAGTGGTCACAAACATCAGCTGACCCAGCAGCAATGCAATGCAATAACACCAGCGGCCATCGGGGGGGTTTACTGCATTAACCCCCAATGACTAGAAAGGAAAAAAGGTTTAAATCAGAGGGAAACCAGATATGCCACAGATCCAAACATGGATCGTAACAGTACCCCCCTTTCAATGAGTAGCCTCTGGACACTCAACATCAGACCTCACCAGACCTATCTACGGTGAGGACGCCTCGATCCACCAGAGTTCACCTCATCAGTCACCTGACTCTCAGGTTTATGGCAAACGCGACCTGATGAAAATGCCAGCAACGTAGGCTCCGGAGGAGCCACAAATCTCCAGAGCGCCAACCTGGGGAATAAGTTGTGTACATGCATAACTGGGGGTAACTCCAACTGAAAAGTCCCCAGGCTGAGAATGGCTGACACCCGATATAGCCCAATCACCCTGGAACTCCAGGTCCCAGTTGCAAACTTCCACCTGATGTTTTTGGTGGACACCTATACGTACTCATTGACACACAGATCCGGACCTGAACGTTTATTTCCACAGGACGGAGAATTCTTTGAGGAATTGACAATAGAGGCGTCCCCCCTGTGTCACTACACTCACACCCCCACAATGCTCTGAGGGAACCACCACCCTCATCTGACCCTTCCTCCTAAGAGGTCTCTGACCCACCGGGTTAACCTGTAGTGAGGGTGAAGTCTTGCCCCTAGTCCCTGGCAGGATCTCTGCTGCCCCCACTGAAGGGGAAGGGGTAGGTTTTAGAAGAACTGCAAGAGATCGTAGCTCCCGGGCAGCAGTCCTTACACGACTGACCCCAGCTGACTACTTCCCTGGACCGCCAGTCTATGACCGGGTTATGTCTTTTCAACCAAGGGAGTCCTAAAACCATGGGAGTTGGTATGCCCTCCAAGACATAGCATGATAATGACTCTTCATGACATGCCCCTATACGCAGATGTATATTGTCTATGACTTGTGTAATGCTCCCCTGGCTGAGCGGAGCAGAGTCAATGGCCTGGACGCTTAAGGGTTTTGCTAGCGTCCTACTCATCAGGCCATGGGTCTGGACAAAATGAGCATCCACCAAATTGACTCCTGCTCCACAAGCACCGGAATATTCTCAGTTACCCCACCAATAACCACCTCAGCAGGTAAGGTACACTGAGATGAAAAAATGGAGGAAATATACACACCCTGGTCACCTCCCTCCACACGACCAGGGGGACACGGCTCTTTGGATGGTGCAGGTACTTTGGCACGCGCTGGGCAGACATTGATAAAATGACCGGTCTGCCCACAGTAGAAACATGCCCCCACTCCACGGCGAACCACAGGCACCCCAGTTTGGGAACCAACTCCTCCCACCAGCATGGGTTCGTCCGCCTGCCCAGGTGTGTCCTCCTCCCTAGCAAGGACCACAGGGGGCACATTTGGTGTATGCCTCTCCCTCAAGCGTCTATCCACCCGGATGGCAAGGGACATAGCGGCCTCCAACGACCTGGGGGCTGCGTACTGCACCAGGGTATCTTGCAACTTAGGGGACAGACCCTGCACAAAATGGCTCCTAAGGGCAGGGTCATTCCACTGTGTGTCAGTGGCCCACCTCCTGAACTCTGAATAGTACTCCTCAGCTGGCCGACCCCCCTGCTTGATCTTACGGAGTCGGGATTCCGCCAGGGAAACGCCATCTGGATCACCATACACCAGCGCTAGAGCCGTAAAAAAACTCGTCCACTGACCATAGGGATGGTGAACCGGTCGACAGGGAGAAGGCCCAGGATTGGGGATCATCCTTAAGAAGGGAAACGATGATTCCCACCTGTTGTTCCTCACTCCCTGATGAACGAGGGCGGAACCTGAAGTACAACTTGCAGGCTTCCTTAAAAACCAAAAATGTATCTCTCCCTCCAGAGAACCTGTCTGGGAGAGATATCTTGGGTTCTGTTTGAGCCTGTACCTGAGCCTAGGCCCAAAACCCCAACAATTGCTGCAACTTCTGCACCACCTCACTACGCAGCACCTTACACTCATCGGTGAAAGTATGTAGCAATTGGGCAAAGGCCTGCTTGTGTGGAACTGTATTAACCCCCAATTACCAGAAAGGAAAAAAGGTTTAAATCAGAGGGAAACCAGATCTGCCACAGATCTAAACATGGATCATGACATCTGCTCTGCACATATGATACACACAGAGGTCCACTCTGTAGAGATCATTCACACACAGCTCTGCTCCGTACACATGATACACACACAGGTCCGCTCCGTACATATACCCCTTCAAAAAAAGCCTACACGAAAAGTACATTTTACATACCTCTCTCATGTAAGTTTTTATTTGAATGAAAGATCTGAATGGAGTGAGGCAATAAAAGGGATTCCTTTTTGAGCTGCAGTCTACGTTTACTAACACACACCACTAGGTGGTAGTACAGTGGGGCAAAAAAGTATTTAGTCAGTCAGCAATAGTGCAAGTTCCACCACTTAAAAAGATGAGAGGCGTCTGTAATTTACATCATAGGTAGACCTCAACTATGGGAGACAAACTGAGAAAAAAAAAATCCAGAAAATCACATTGTCTGTTTTTTTAACATTTTATTTGCATATTATGGTGGAAAATAAGTATTTGGTCAGAAACAAAATTTCATCTCAATACTTTGTAATATATCCTTTGTTGGCAATGACAGAGGTCAAACGTTTTCTGTAAGTCTTCACAAGGTTGCCACACACTGTTGTTGGTATGTTGGCCCATTCCTCCATGCAGATCTAGTCTAGAGCAGTGATGTTTTTGGCTTTTCGCTTGGCAACACGGACTTTCAACTCCCTCCAAAGGTTTTCTATAGGGTTGAGATCTGGAGACTGGCTAGGCCACTCCAGGACCTTGAAATGCTTCTTACGAAGCCACTCCTTCGTTGCCCTGGCGGTGTGCGTTGGATCATTGTCATGTTGAAAGACCCAGCCACGTTTCATCTTCAATGCCCTTGCTGATGGAAGGAGGTTTGCACTCAAAATCTCACGATACATGGCCCCATTCATTCTTTCATGTACCCGGATCAGTCGTCCTGGCCCCTTTGCAGAGAAACAGCCCCAAAGCATGATGTTTCCACCACCATGCTTTACAGTAGGTATGGTGTTTGATGGATGCAACTCAGTATTCTTTTTCCTCCAAACACGACAAGTTGTGTTTCTACCAAACAGTTCCAGTTTGGTTTCATCAGACCATAGGACATTCTCCCAAAACTCCTCTGGATCATCCAAATGCTCTCTAGCAAACTTCAGACGGGCCCGGACATGTACTGGCTTAAGCAGTGGGACACGTCTGGCACTGCAGGATCTGAGTCCATGGTGGCGTAGTGTGTTACTTATGGTAGGCCTTGTTACATTGGTCCCAGCTCTCTGCAGTTCATTCACTAGGTCCCCCCGCGTGGTTCTGGGATTTTTGCTCACCGTTCTTGTGATCATTCTGACCCCACGGGGTGGGATTTTGCGTGGAGCCCCAGATCGAGGGAGATTATCAGTGGTCTTGTATGTCTTCCATTTTCTAATTATTGCTCCCACTGTTGATTTCTTCACTCCAAGCTGGTTGGCTATTGCAGATTCAGTCTTCCCAGCCTGGTGCAGGGCTACAATTTTGTTTCTGTTGTCTTTTGACAGCTCTTTGGTCTTCACCATAGTGGAGTTTGGAGTCAGACTGTTTGAGGGTGTGCACAGGTGTCTTTTTATACTGATAACAAGTTTTAACAGGTGCCATTACTACAGGTAATGAGTGGAGGAAAGAGGAGACTCTTAAAGAAGAAGTTACAGGTCTGTGAGAGCCAGAAATCTTGATTGTTTGTTTCTGACCAAATACTTATTTTCCACCATAAAATGCAAAAAAAATGTTAAAAAAACAGACAATGTGATTTTCTGGATTTTTTTTTATCAGTTTGTCTCCCATAGTTGAGGTCTACCTATGATGTAAATTACAGACGCCTCTTATCTTTTTAAGTGGTGGAACTTGCACTATTGCTGACTGACTAAATACTTTTTTGCCCCACTGTATACTTCTGTACTTTATCTGGATTGTTTTTGCTCTACAACAGGCAAATAACAGTGCAATTGTTTCTAGTGATTTTCAGCGTATTATATTTAATTAATTTGATGTGACAGCTATGTTTTACTTGATTTCTGAAAGGTAATATAGTCCAATTTGCATGCTATTCTCTTCCTATGTATTTTACAACCTTTTTTTAATTATTTTTGTCTACTATATTGTTACCTCCACTCTGGGCATAAAATAGTGTGCTTAAATTATCTTGCAATTCTACCCTTCTTACACATATAGTCTGGTCGATGTTTTTTGCCCCCCATGTATGGATATATTACAGAATTGCTTGTATAGAGATCTTATATTTATTCCCACTGGTCATTAATTGTACATGGCCTTGCAATGTGATGTCGTATCATGAACTACCCTATAGCCTTTTTATGCTTTTAAGTGTGGTTTATGGACTATTGAAATTTTCTATATTTTGAATTTTCTCCATTTTTTGATAGGAAGATTTGGTAACAGTTTAGGAGATACTGTATAGATTGGTTGGTCTATCTGTAGGATATCCACACGAATAGTCTCAGGATGCTTTAGAGCTGGCATGACACAGTACTCATGGTAGCTGTGACGACACAGCATTTAATCGTAATTACATCAAACGTGGCTTTCTTCGGTCGGTCAAGAATGATAGACTATTGTTTGAATGTTTTATTGCAGCTGCATGCCTCTTATATCAGCTCCTATAGGTTATTGCCTGCTGTCTTTGCAAAACAGGGATGGAGGGCCATTGAACAATCGATGTTTCATAATATTTTGATTATCCAATGTATAAATCCATGTAGCTTGTTGTTCTGCAAACAGTGAAGGACTTGCTATGCAGATTGATTAAATACTCAAACAATGAGAGTTATTCTCATCTACCTCCCCCTGACCTGTGGATGATACCTGAAGAACAGTTGTGAACTATAAAAGGACGATATGCCTCTGTTCCCAGGACGATTCTACAGGATGCCAGCTTAAGGGTCCACGACCCTGGCTGGAAGAATACAGATCTGCTCCATTGATCATCATTGAACCTTCAAAAATGTTCAGAGAATCCAGGTTGGGACAATCAGGCCACCTGGTCACGTATATCAATAGGCTGTCAGCATTCTAAACTTGTTGTTATCGCCTCTCTGTGGGTACCCACCAAAAGCGGGGTGCCATTGGTGAGGGTAGTCAATCCTGGAAGTTCCAAAGTCGCAGCTGCTCTAATCGTGGTGCGTCAGAAGAATGAAACTCTGTAATTTCCACCATCTTGGGTATTTTGCTTGTCCTGCTCTATATGTTATTGTCTTTTGGTGGTTCAGTAAAGGATTGCCATGCCGTTTTACCCTCATCTGTGTTGTCTGAGTAGTATTATGCCAATGGGAAAAGGAGAGCGGGCGTTCAGTGGGATGAGCCTTGGTCCATGTGGTCTCAGGTCAGCAGACAAGAGCACCCACTGACCTCCCCCATATCTCCACAGTAGCGCTCATGTTTTCTTCTCCAGACAATGTCTCAAATAGTCTCCATACACACGATGCACACACAGGTCCGCGCCGTACACAAGATGCACACACAGGTCCAATCTGTACACACAGGTCCACTCTGTACACGTCACACGCACGCACGCAGGTCCGCTATACACGGTCTGGTGTAGACATCATACACACACGTCTGCTCTGTACACATCATATACACACAGGTCCGCTCCGTACACCTCAAACACACACAGCTCTGCTCTATACACATAATACACACAGGTCCGCTCTGTACACCTCATACACACACATGTTCGCTCTGTACACATCACATACACACACACACAGGTCTGCTCCGTACACCTCATACACACAGGTCCGCTCCGTACACCTCAAACACACACAGCTCTGCTCTATACACATAATACACACAGGTCCGCTCTGTACACCTCATACACACACATGTTCGCTCTGTACACATCACATACACACACACACAGGTCTGCTCCGTACACCTCATACACACATGTCCGCTCCGTACACCTCAAACACACACAGCTCTGCTCTATACACATAATACACACAGGTCCGCTCTGTACACCTCATACACACACATGTTCGCTCTGTACACATCACATACACACACACACACACAGGTCTGCTCCGTACACCTCATACACACAGGTCCGCTCCGTACACCTCAAACACACACAGCTCTGCTCTATACACATAATACACACAGGTCCGCTCTGTACACCTCATACACACACATGTTCGCTCTGTACACATCACATACACACACACACAGGTCTGCTCCGTACACCTCATACACACAGGTCCGCTCCGTACACCTCAAACACACACAGCTCTGCTCTATACACATAATACACACAGGTCCGCTCTGTACACCTCATACACACACATGTTCGCTCTGTACACATCACATACACACACACACAGGTCTGCTCCGTACACCTCATACACACATGTCCGCTCCGTACACCTCAAACACACACAGCTCTGCTCTATACACATAATACACACAGGTCCGCTCTGTACACCTCATACACACACATGTTCGCTCTGTACACATCACATACACACACACACACACAGGTCTGCTCCGTACACCTCATACACACAGGTCCGCTCCGTACACCTCAAACACACACAGCTCTGCTCTATACACATAATACACACAGGTCCGCTCTGTACACCTCATACACACACATGTTCGCTCTGTACACATCACATACACACACACACAGGTCCGCTCCGTACACCTCAAACACACACAGCTCTGCTCTATACACATAATACACACAGGTCCGCTCTGTACACCTCATACACACACATGTTCGCTCTGTACACATCACATACACACACACACAGGTCTGCTCCGTACACCTCATACACACATGTCCGCTCCGTACACCTCAAACACACACAGCTCTGCTCTATACACATAATACACACAGGTCCGCTCTGTACACCTCATACACACACATGTTCGCTCTGTACACATCACATACACACACACACAGGTCTGCTCCGTACACCTCATACACACAGGTCCGCTCTGTACACCTCATACACACACAGGTTCGCTCTGTACACATCACACACACAGGTCCGCTCCGTAGACCTCATACACACAGGTCCACTCTGTTGTACACCTCATACACACACATGTTCGCTCTGTACACATCACATACACACACACACAGGTCTGCTCCGTACACCTCATACACACAGGTCCGCTCTGTACACCTCATACACACACAGGTCCGCTCTGTACACATCACACACACACAGGTCCACTTTGCATACATTATAAATCTATCCTAATCCCAAACATAAACTCAACCAACACCTACATAGTCCTACATAGAACAGAGGCTCCTGATCATGGGTTCCCCTGACTCCTCCCAGCCATATGTTTGATCACATGACTATGACATCAGCACAGGTCCTGTAAGCACAGATCAGTCATATATCTAGTGTTCGGCTCTGCAAGTGGAGGTAAGTCGCAGCTGCTCTAATTGCTGTGCGCCAGAATGAAACTCTGTAATTTCCACCATCTTGGGTATTTTGCTTGTCCTGTTCTATATGTTATTGTCTTTTGGTGGTTCAGTAAAGGATTGCCATGCTGTTTTACCCTCATCTGTGTTGTCTGAGTAGTATTATGCCCATGGAAAAAGGAGAGCGGGCGTTCAGTGGGATGAGCCATGGTCCATGTGGTCCCAGGACAGCAGACAAGAGCACCCACTGACCTCCCCCATGTCTCCACAGTAGCGCTCATGTTTTCTTCTCCAGACAATGTCTCAAACAGTCTGAAAAAGCCTTCACTTCATTACAGGACCCCAGTCCTCTGCAGTTCAATCTTTGTAGTCCCTGTATAGTTATTTTATTTGATGACCGCTTCATCACACACAGCTCTGTTCCATACACACAATACACAGACGCTGGTACCCTCCATACACATGATACACACACACATACACAGATCCGCTCCGTACACACAATGCACACACAGGTCCGCTCTGTACACATCACACGCACACGCAGGTCCGCTATACACGTGATACTCACACTGGTCAGGTGTACACATCATACATACGTCCGCTCTGTACACATCATACACACAGGTCCGCTCTATACAGATCATACACACACACGTCCGCTCCGTACACATCATACACACACAGGTCCGCTCCGTACACATCATACACACACAGGTCCGCTCTATACACATCATACACACACAGGTCCGCTCCGTACACATCATACACACACAGGTCCGCTCTATACACATGATACACACAAACATACACAGATCCGCTCCATACACACGATGCACACACAGGTCCACTCTGTACACATCACACGCACACGCAGGTCCGCTATACATGTGATAGTCACACTGGTCTGGTGTACACATCATACACACACGTCCGCTCTGAACACATCATACACACAGGTCCGCTCTGTACACATCATACACACACAGGTCCGCTCCGTACACATCATACACACACAGGTCCGCTCTATACACATGATACACACAAACATACACAGATCCGCTCCATACACACGATGCACACACAGGTCCACTCTGTACACATCACACGCACATGCAGGTCCGCTATACATGTGATACTCACACTGGTCTGGTGTACACATCATACACACACGTCCGCTCTGAACACATCATACACACAGGTCCGCTCTGTACACATCATACACACAGGTCCGCTCTATACAGATCATACACACACAGGTCCGCTCCGTACACATCATACACACACAGGTCCGCTCCGTACACATCATACACACACAGGTCCGCTCTATACACATCATACACACACAGGTCCGCTCCGTACACATCATACACACACAGGTCCGCTCTATACACATGATACACACAAACATACACAGATCCGCTCCATACACACGATGCACACACAGGTCCACTCTGTACACATCACACGCACACGCAGGTCCGCTATACACATGATACTCACACTGGTCTGGTGTACACATCATACACACACGTCCGCTCTGAACACATCATACACACAGGTCCGCTGTATACACATCATACACACAGGTCCGCTCTATACACATCATACACACACAGGTCCGCTCCGTACACATCATACACACACAGGTCCGCTCTATACACATGATACACACAAACATACACAGATCCGCTCCATACACACGATGCACACACAGGTCCACTCTGTACACATCACACGCACACGCAGGTCCGCTATACATGTGATACTCACACTGGTCTGGTGTACACATCATACACACACGTCCGCTCTGAACACATCATACACACAGGTCCGCTGTATACACATCATACACACAGGTCTGCTCTATACACATCATACACACACAGGTCCGCTCTATACACATCATACACACACAGGTCCGCTCCGTACACATCATACACACACAGGTCCGCTCTATACACATGATACACACAAACATACACAGATCCGCTCCATACACACGATGCACACACAGGTCCACTCTGTACACATCACACGCACACGCAGGTCCGCTATACACATGATACTCACACTGGTCTGGTGTACACATCATACACACACGTCCGCTCTGAACACATCATACACACAGGTCCGCTGTATACACATCATACACACAGGTCCGCTCTATACACATCATACACACACAGGTCCGCTCCGTACACATCATACACACACAGGTCCGCTCTATACACATGATACACACAAACATACACAGATCCGCTCCATACACACGATGCACACACAGGTCCACTCTGTACACATCACACGCACACGCAGGTCCGCTATACATGTGATACTCACACTGGTCTGGTGTACACATCATACACACACGTCCGCTCTGAACACATCATACACACAGGTCCGCTGTATACACATCATACACACAGGTCCGCTCTATACACATCATACACACACAGGTCCGCTCTATACACATCATACACACACAGATCCGCTCCGTACACATCATACACACACAGGTCCGCTCTATACACATGATACACACAAACATACACAGATCCGCTCCATACACACGATGCACACACAGGTCCACTCTGTACACATCACACGCACACGCAGGTCCGCTATACACATGATACTCACACTGGTCTGGTGTACACATCATACACACACGTCCGCTCTGAACACATCATACACACAGGTCCGCTGTATACACATCATACACACAGGTCCGCTCTATACACATCATACACACACAGGTCCGCTCCGTACACATCATACACACACAGGTCCGCTCTATACACATGATACACACAAACATACACAGATCCGCTCCATACACACGATGCACACACAGGTCCACTCTGTACACATCACACGCACACGCAGGTCCGCTATACATGTGATACTCACACTGGTCTGGTGTACACATCATACACACACGTCCGCTCTGAACACATCATACACACAGGTCCGCTGTATACACATCATACACACAGGTCCGCTCTATACACATCATACACACACAGGTCCGCTCTATACACATCATACACACACAGGTCCGCTCTGTACACATCATAACATCATTAATCCCGTCAGCACTGTAGCCACATCTGCAGGTGGAGGTGTGTGGGGACTCAGCATTAACCCCGTGAGCACTGTAGTCACTGATATAAATAATGTACGCACTACTAGGGAGTGGTGCTCAAGTAGGTGCCCAAGCTGTGATACTAGTAAAGATGAACTTGGCACACACATAATATGTAGATGCGAGAAATGAAAGTATTTAATGAGGTATAGTACATACAGTGACGTTTCGGTCTATACACAAGACCTTCATCAATGTACTGCAAATGAAATACAAAAACATAATGAAAACGAAGTATATACAAAAAGGGGGTCCAATGTACTGACAGTTAATAGATACACTTAACGCAATTCATTATCAACCGTGACACAAAGGAATAGATACAGACAACAGAATGATGAGAGTAAATGGTTGAATACATCCTGAATATTATAGTTAATATCTTAGAAGCGCCTTTGACATCGTCCACAGTGAGGAATACACCAGTGCAGTCATAGTATGTCGTAATGAGACAAGGAGGAGTGGAGTGATTTGCCGAGCTATTTATAAACCACTATAGGTGGGGTGATCGAATATGATAAAACGGAAAAAACAAGAAAAAAAGGGAAAAAGAATATTGGCCTACCCTCATACAATTGTTACGAGATATCAGGGTCATTAGGGGAACCAGGGTCCTGAGGAAAATGACAGGGTAATGTCTGATTGTCCCATAGGAATAAGTCACAGTAATGCTGTGTGGGATGGGCAGAATAGATACATACCCTGTGAGTAAATGGCTCCTGTTTAATGGGTGGAGGCGGCCACTACGGGTAAAAACAAAAAAGGGGGAGGGCTAAGTTAGAGCGAAGTCCCAAGCTGAGACATGTCGCATAAAGAGTGTATGCCCATGAGCCCGTTAGCTTACCAAGTGAGGGCGCTGTATAGGAGTCACGGACGCAGTGTCCACCGCTTGTCCAGTGTGACACCTAGGTGTGCAGCCTGTCTTTTTATGCGCCCTGTGATATCCATGAGCCTCTTTTTACAGAACCGACTCTACTAGACCTCTCTGTGCACTACGATTAGGACCCAACCACAGGATCACGCTTCCACCTGTTTCCTTTCCTCTGCTGCACCAGCGCTCATAGTACACATCTTGTACTTGTCACACCTTCCTAATGCGCATGCCCACACCGTGGAATGCATACTAGGTCATAACACCACCTACTTACTACCCAATGGAGCGCACGCACTCGTCTTCACATACCCGCGTCACTTCCGGTATATCACTTCCGGTTGCGCGGTCCCGGCTCATGGACATCACAGGGTGCATATGCGGCGCCCCAGTGTCCTGGTCGTCGCTGTGATGTCATTATCCTTTCAAGGGAGAAGTGATGTCATGTCTGAAGGCAATGAAAGACAACCACATTCAGGTATCACACACATGCAACATGTTCACACTCCAGACCAGAAGGGGGAGCTCTAAGCCTGTTTAGGGTGAGCTTCCCTACTTACATCCTGATCTGGAGGAAAAAGAGTTCAGTTCCTGTCAGGCAGTGAGAAGGAGAGGAGCTCTGCTTGCATCACGTGCTGCAACTCCTGGGAAAAGACACCTAAAGGTGAACATACTGCAGAGAGTATGCAGGAAAGCAGAGCACAGGAGAGAAATACCAGAGGGAGATCAGCCAGGAACCAGCTGCTCCTTTCTGAGGTGCAGAAGCCGGTAGCCGGGAACACCGAGGGAGTAACTGTCTCTAAGCCTTGCTCCAGAGACCGGCAGGACAGTCAATTCCAGGTTGGCTGTCCGACC
Source organism: Ranitomeya imitator (assembly GCF_032444005.1). Lineage (NCBI taxonomy): Eukaryota > Metazoa > Chordata > Amphibia > Anura > Dendrobatidae > Ranitomeya > Ranitomeya imitator. The sequence continues at coordinate 642,197,497 of NC_091283.1, read as the reverse complement.
TTTATACCTAAGAAGACACTGTGGCAACTTGTGGGGGTTGGGGCGTCTCTAGGGTCCCTATAAACAAGCCCCAAGCCGTCAGTCATACGGGTTTGTCCTATTCACACCATCTGGGGAACAGAGAGGAAGAAATAACATATAGAACATCTACAAGAGTTGTGAGGACCTTACCGAGAAGCTCAGCAGGGAGGTACTACAACACCCAGGCGCTAGAAGGAAGGCTACTGATTTCCCACCTGGATAAGGGGACTCTGGAATTGCCTTCAGACCGACCGGACTCTGCCTGCCCTGTCATCTGGCGCTCTGGGCTGAGGATACTATCTGAAGTCTTCAGTAAACAAGGTAAAAGACTGCAAACCTGTCTCCTCGTTCTTTACTGCACCTTGCCCATATATAAACTCTTTTACTGGACACCCCTGAGGGCCACGGACCGGGTCAACCACTGTGACATCCTCCGAACCGCAGGACCTGGTGCCGAGTACCCCACTGCCCTACTCTGGGGGCGATCCACATAAAAAAATGCAAGCTGTACCCAGAGGCGTAGCTAGAGCTTTTGCCGCCCGGGGCTGTTCCCGAGTTTGGCGCCCCCCCCCCTCCCCCGGCTCAATACACACAAAGGTTACCAAAAATGGTTTTCCTGTTTTGTAGAACTTAAACTGGGCCTAATGGTGTCACCCCCACATGCCAAACCTGTGACTTAATACCACCACACCATGACCAGGCCACATAGTGACCGAATAATACTACATACAAGGGACAAATACCACAACACCATTTCCAGAACACATATTACCACCACATAGTGACTGAATACTACAATACTGATCAGTAATAAAAAAAAAAAACACAATACTATCACCATAAGTGCCAGTATTCACAGGAGATCTGTACTTAGTATGCAGTGTCTGTGTAGAGGTAATACAGAGATCACTGGTGACATTATACACAGGACCTCTATATAGTATACAGTGTATAGTGTCAGTGTATAGGTAACACTGACTCACCAGTGACGTCTCTAGGTGAAGTCCTTCATCTTTCATCCAGCACAGACCGCCATCATTCCTTCCAGCCAGGACTCGTTTCTGCAGGAAATAACACAGTTATCTCGAGCTCCGCTTGCAGAACACATTACTTAATTTTTCACAACTTCTACATTACATCACATGAAGAAAAAAAGGTGATATAGTGTCACTCTGCACAGTAACAGGACCGCCCCCCCATTTAAAACAGTATACTCAAAAAATAAAATAAATACATCACTGCAGTAATAATATCCCTTAATTAGCCCCTATGGTAACACTATTCCCCATCCTGGCCCCGTTTATCTCATTCCTGGCTCCAGCCATATGTTCTCGCATCCTGCCCTCATGAGTATCCATTCTACCCCATATGATCTCCCCATCCTGCCCCACCAGCCTCCATCGTATCCGTCCTGCCCCATGATCCAATCCTGCCCCGTGTCTCCAATCATGCCCCGTATCTACATTCTGCCCATGCCTCAAGTCCTGCCCCCAGTGTGTCCAGCATATTACCCCCAGTGTGTCCAGCATATTGCCCCCAGTGTGTCCAGCAATCTGCGCCAGTGTGTCCAGCATATTACCCCCATGTTGTCCAGCAATCTGCCCCAGTGTGTCCAGCATATTACCCTCAGTGTGTCCAGCAATCTGCCCCAGTATGTCCAGCACTGCCCCCAGTGTGTCCAGCAATCTGCCCCAGTGTCCAGCATTGCCCCAGTGTGTCCAGCAGTCTGCCCCAGTGTGTCCAGCATATTACCCCCAGTGTGTCCAGCATATTACCCCCAGTGTCCAGCATTGCCCCAGTGTGTCCAGCATATTACCCCCAGTGTGTCCAGCAATCTGCCCCAGTGTCCAGCATTGCCCCAGTGTGTCCAGAAGTCTGCCCCTGGGTCTCCAGCATTGCCTCAATGTGTCCAGAAATCTGCCCCAGGGTCTCCAGTATTGCCCCAGTGTGTCCAGCAATCTGCCCCATGGTCTCCTGTATTGCCCCAGTGTGTCCAGCATTCTGCCCCATGGTCTCCAGTATTGCCCCAGTGTGTCCAGCATTCTGCCCCATGGTCTCCAGTATTACCCCAGTGTGTCCAGCAATCTGCCCCATGGTCTCCAGTATTGCCCCAGTGTGTCCAGCAATCTGCCCCATGGTCTCCAGTATTGCCCCGGTGTGTCCAGCAATCTGCCCCATGGTCTCCAGTATTGCCCCAGTATGTCCAGAAGTCTGCCCCAGGGTCTCCAGCATTGCCTCAATGTGTCCTGAAATCTGCCCCATGGTCTCCAGTATTCAGTGTGTCCAGCAATCTGCCCCATAGTCTCCTTTATTGTCCCAGTGTGTCCAGCATTCTGCCCCATGGTCTCCAGTATTGCCCCAGTGTGTCCAGCAATCTGCCCCATAGTCTCCTGTATTGCCCCAGTGTGTCCAGCATTCTGCCCCATGGTCTCCAGTATTGCCCCAGTGTGTCCAGCAATCTGCCCCATGGTCTCCAGTATTGCCCCAGTGTGTCCAGCATTCTGCCCCATGGTCTCCAGTATTGCCCCACTGTGTCCAGCAATCTGCCCCATGGTCTCCAGTATTGCCCCAGTGTGTCCAGCATTGCCCCCAGACAGAGTCAGACATAAAGAAAAAAAAAAAAAGTAAAATCCTCACCTCTCCCGTTCCTAGCGCAGGTCCGGTGCAGTAGTCAGCGTCTCTCCGGCTTTGCGACGCTCAGGACAGAGAGGCTGAGCGGCGCGCACAGTAGTGACGTCATCGCGCCCTCTGCTCTGAGACGTCGCAGAGTCAGAGGACGCTGCAGCTGCCGGCGCCACAGGAACCAGGAGAGGTGAGTATTAGAGCGGGGGGCGGGGGCCCCGGGGGTGGGGGGAGCCTGGTCGTGGCGGCAGACGGCGCCGCCCGAAGATTTAAAGGGGCGTCTTTTTTTTTTCTCTTTCTCCTCCTGCAGCGCCGGACGCCCCCCGCATTGTGCCGCCCGGGGCGGACCGCCCCCCTCGCACCCCCCTTCTTACGCCACTGGCTGTACCTGAAGCATTTCTGAATCACTCCCATGGCACCAGAGAGGGCAGCAAAGATAAAGGTCGACCAGTCACGTCTGGACATAGACATTTCAGGTACAACCTCCACACTGCCTAACCAGCACCACAGATGAAGGGTGAGACAGGCTTGGACACAGGTGCACAATCAAACAAAGCCTAGGGCAGGGCTGCTGTATGTGTGTACAGCAGCCTAGATCAATCACAAAAAAACACAAAGAATGGCGTACATAACCCAGCACGCATGGCAACAGTGGTGGTCAACCACAAACCAATATCAAAGTAAAAAAGGGGGAGAAGCCAGCGCTGCTTATGGTCAGAACGCAAAACAAAGTGTACATGCACATATTGATTTCTAACTGTATTTCAAAAATGAGACATTTAGCAAACAATTGATCAATTCTTTGAGCCACCCCGCCACGTCATGGCATTCTCATAATGGGGCAGTCCTACTCTACATTTTTTGTATTCGCTGTGCTATTACGGCCTCTAAAAAGCAAGACCACATTAAATGCAATCTGTACCTAAAGCATTTCTGAATCACTCCCATGGTACCAGAGATGGCAGCACAGATAAAGGTCGACCAGGTCTGGACATAGATATTTCAGGTACAACCTCCCCACTGCCTAACCAGCACCACAGATGAAGGGTGAGACAGGCTTGGACACAGGTGCACAATCAAACAAAGCCTAGGGCAGGGCTGCTCTATGTGTGTACAGCAGCCTAGGTCAATCACAAAAAAACACAAAGAATGGCGTACATAACCCAGCGCGCACGGCAACAGTGGTGGTCAACCACAAACCAATATCAAAGTAAAAAAGGGGGAGAAGACAGCGCTGCTTATGGTCAGAACGCAAAACAAAGTGCACATGCACATATTGATTTCTAACTGTATTTAAAAAATGAGACATTTAGCAAACAATTGATCAATTCTTCTCCCCTCTTTTGCTTTGATATTGGTACGTGGCTGACCACCACTGTTGCCGTGCACGCTGGGTCACGTGCGCCATTCTTTCTGTGTTTCTGTGACTGATAGGCTGCTGTACACACATACAGCAGCCCTGCCCTAGGCTCTGTTTGATTGTGCACCTGTGTCTCAGCCTGTCTCACCCTTTATCTGTGGTGCTGGTTTGGCAGTGTGGAGGTTGGACCTGAAATTTCTATGCCTGGACCTGGTCAACCTTTATCCTCGCTTGCCCCTCTGGCGCCATGGGAGTGATTCAGAAATGCTCCAGGTACAGCTTGCATTTAATGTGGTCTTGCTTTTAATTTATTTAGGAGGCCTTTATGGCACAGCGAATATAAAAAATGTAGAGTAGGACTGCCCCATTATGAGAATGCCATGACGTGGCGGGGTAGCTCAAAGAATTGATCAATTTTTTGCTAAATGTCTCATTTTGAAATACAGTTATAAATCAATATGTGCATTTGCACTTTATGTATTGCATTCTGACCATAGGCAGCGCTGGCTTCTCCCCTCTTTTGCTATGTATCTATTCTGCCTATCCCACACAGCATTACTGTGAATTATTCCTGTGGGACAATCAGACATCACCCTGTCATTTTCCTCAGGACCCTGGTTCCCCTAATGACCCTGATATCTCGTAACAATTGTATGAGGGTAGGCCAATATTCTTTTTCCCTTTCTTTCTTGTTTTTTCTTTTTTCCGTTTTATCATATTCGATCACCCCACCTATAGTGGTTTATAAATAGCTCGGCAAATCACTCCACTCCTTCTTGTCTCATTACAACATACTATGACTGCACTGGTGTATTCCTCACTGTGGACGATGTCAAAGGCGCTTCTAAGATATTAGCTATAATATTCAGGATGTATTCAACCATTTACTCTCATCATTCTGTTGTCTGTATCTATTCTTTTGTGTCACGGTTGATAATTGAATTGCGCTAAGTGTATCTATTAACTTACTGTCAGTACATTGGACCCCCTTTTTGTATATACTTCGTTTTCATTATGTTTTTCTATTTCATTTGCAGTACATTGATGAAGGTCTTGTGTATAGACCGAAACGTCACTGTATGTACTATACCTCATTAAATACTTTCATTTCTCGCATCTACATATTGTGTGTGTGCCAAGTTCATCTTTACTAGCACTGTAGCCACATCTGCAGGTGGAGGTATGTGGGACTCAGCATTAACCCCGTCAGCACTGTAGCCACATCTGCAGGTGGAGGTAAGTGGGGACTCAGCATTAACCCCATAAGCACTGTAGCCACATCTGCAGGTGGAGGTATGTGGGGACTCAGCATTAACCCCATAAGCACTGTAGCCACATCTGCAGGTGGAGGTATGTGGGGACTCAGCATTAACCCCGTCAGCACTGTAGCCACATCTGCAGGTGGAGGTAAGTGGGGACTCAGCATTAACCCCGTCAGCACTGTAGCCACATCTGCAGGTGGAGGTATGTGGGGACTCAGCATTAACCCCGTCAGCACTGTAGCCACATCTGCAGGTAGAGGTATGTGGGGACTCAGCATTAACCCCTACAGCACAGTAGCCACATGCCATCTGTAGCGCTGTACAACGATGAGTCCTTACTGTATTAGATTCTGTTTTTTCCCTCCTGACTAGTGTTGAGCATTCCGATACTGCAAATATCGGGTATCGGCCAATATTCGCGGTATCGGAGTTCCGATACTGAGTTCCGATACTTTTGCAATATCGAATACTGGAATCGGCGGAAGTTCCCATAATGCTATGAGCCAGTTTGATTTAATTCAACCAATGAGGAATCCTAAGAAGTGTGGGCACATCCTGTTATGCATGTTAGGCATGTAACTAATGGCATGACTGTGATTGGGTGCCGAAATGATGTCATGATGCACTATAAAAGCCGCCGCCATTTTGGGTTCACTCTCCTGTGAATTCAGTTAGGGACAGGACCCTGCTGTCCTGACTGAGGAACAGTTTGAGACAGCGATTTGCTTCATTGTGCTTTACCCAGGCTACTGTAGCAACCGCTGTGTGAGAAGCTTTTTTTTGCCTTGCAGTGCTGTTCACGGCTGTCTGCAAGGTCTCTGTGTGTGTGAGTGCAGCTCACGCTGCAGTGTATTCTGCAGCCACATCTGGTTGTAGTCCGCTCAGTGTGCGTCACTGCCTCATACTGTTACATTGTCCTTTTTTGCATTTGTGCTGCTGCACATTTTTCCTGATTTCTCCTACTAGTGTGTTTCAATCCGTATCCAGCTAGATTGCGTGCAAACACTATATAGGTGTAGATAGAGGAGCTTTTCTGCAGCCTTGTGACCTGCAGCCCCAGCCAGATTAGTATTAGCCTATTTTTTGGAGCCTTATCTATTGCATGTAGGTTACCTTCCTGCATTGTAATAGCTACAAAAAGTTTGTGATACTATCGGTTTGACATCTTTGGGCACATCCATTTTTTTTGTAAAAAAAAAAACCTAAATAAAGTTCACCAAACACTCCACTTTACAGTTGTGTAGGCCACATTAGCTCATATTAAAGTCTAGTCCACACTTTATAAAATTTGTGTTTCTTATACCTGTTAGCAGCTGTTCAGGAATAAGCACACTAAGCCCTTAGTACTTTTCTGCCTATCTTTATCAGTCTACCAAGATGAAGAAGGCAGGGAGTAAGGCACGTGGTCATGGGTGTGGAGTTTCTGCACGGAGAGGACATGGGGATTCTGTGCCTACTGCGGGCACCAGTGACTCAGCATTCCCCAGTTTTACCAGGGAACAGTCCTTTATGCGCAGCTTTGTAGGAGCTCGCCGTACCCCACTGCTGCGGGACAAACAAGTGAAAGCCATTGTCGGATGGATGGCAGCTAACGCATCGACTTCAATTAGTGAAACATCCTCTCATGTCCAGAGCACTGAAGAGCACCCATCTGTCTCTTCACCACCTGCCAAATTGCCCAGTCAGAGAGCCCTGGACAGGAGCCATCTCTACTTCTGTTCTCTGAATCTCTTGGCTTGGAAAGAGGGGGCTAGCCAAGCAGCATTCGAAAAATGGAAGAAGAGGCAGTATGCAGTGATGGGTAACTGCTTTGTCTCTCTGAATCTGAAGAGGCGGGTGGGCCAGTGCCTAAGGTCAGCACACCTCAGTACGCATCTGATGATGAGACTCAGGTGCCACTTTCTGGTGCGTACTGTGCTGCCGAGACTACCCAGGAGAAGCAGTTGGAAGAGGGTAGTGTAGATGATGAGGTCCTTGACCCATCATGGCGAAAAGTACAGGAAGGTGGTAGGAGCAGCTCTGAGGAAGAGATTCCCCGAACGGCCCAAAAAGGAGGGAGAGGGAGGGGGCAGACTGGGTTGTCTGTAGCCTCCACTTCGGCACCCATTAGGAGCATGCCTCTTCCAAAACCCAAAACGAGCGCTCCCAAGACTTGCAGTGCCTGGTCATTTTTTGACACAGTTGCAGATGACATTTGCTTTGTCAAATGCAAGCTGTGTAATCAGAAAGTGAAAAGAGAGAAAAGTGTCAGCAACCTCAATACCACAAATATGTGGATACATGGGCGGACCAAGCATGTGGTGGAGTTACAAAAACACACTGAAGACCTAGGGCAACCTACAGCGCCACCTACCACCTCTTCACCTCGTGCTGTAGCCTCTTCCTCCAGCTCACACACAGCTGGTTCGGCTTCCTCACAGGATCGCTATGGAAGAACCTCTGGCACTGTTGTACAGAGACACAGTGTAATTCCACCCACAGCACCACGTTCCCTGTCATCCTCACACTCCCAGGACAGTCTACATCCATCGGTAGCACAGGCATGGGAGAAAAAGCGCCCATACTCGGCAAACCACCCCCGAGCACAGGCTCTGAATGCTGGCATTGCAAAACTACTGTCCTTTGAGATGCTCTCATTCGGGCTGGTGGAGACTGACACCTTCCGTAACTTCATGGCATTGGCAGTCCCACAATACAACGTGCCCAGCCGCTTTTATTTCAGCAGGCAAGCTGTTATGATCTGGTGGCCTTGGAGCAGCATGAGACGTACTCTGGAGAAGGTGGCACCTGTACTGACCGCAAACCCTGAACTTAGCAGCGCAACTAGAAGTAGCCGTGGGGGGTACCTAACGCTCCCTAGACCCCTCGACACAGCCTAAGAATTAACTACCCCTAAAGACAGAAACAGGAAACTTATCTTGCCTCAGAGAAAATCCCCAAAGGATAGACAGCGCCCCCACAAATATTGACTGTGAGAGGAGAGAGAAATAACATACGCAGACATGAAATCAGGATTTAGCATAGGAGGCAATACTAGCTAAAAAGAAAGGATAGAACAGAGTACTATGCGGTCAGTATTAAAACACTAGAAAATATCCACCACAGAAAATACAAAACACCACATCTGACTAAAGACATGGAGGGTATATCTGCATCTCCAGAGACACAGCTAGGCTGCAAAAAATCCTTCACAACAAGGCTGGACAAGACAAAACATGAAAAATGCACAGAACCATAAGGTCCACAGCAGGTGGACAGCAAAAACAAAGCCAGGACTTATCTTTGAAAAAAAGCACAGCGAACAGGAGAGACCAGAAGGGATGTGAATCCTCCAAAAACAATGGACAACTGGCACTGACTAAAGGAACAAGCAAGGCTATATAGCCCAGCCCAAATTGCAAAAAATAGATACACCTGACAAATGCTGCGATCCAAATACCGCAGCACTACCACTCATAACCACCGGAGGGAGCCCAAGAGCAGAATTCACAACAGTACCCCCCCCTTGAGGAGGGGTCACCGAACCCTCACCAGAGCCCCCAGGCCGATCAGGACGAGCCAAATGAAAGGCACGAACCAAATCGTCAGCATGAACATCGGAGGCAACAACCCAAGAATTATCCTCCTGGCCATAACCCTTCCATTTGACCAGATACTGAAGCTTCCGCCTCGAAAAACGAGAATCCAAAATCTTCTCAACCACATACTCCAACTCCCCATCAATCAACACCGGGGCCGGAGGATCAACAGAGGGAACAACGGGCACCACATACTTCCGCAACAAAGATCTATGGAACACATTATGTATGGAAAAAGAAGCTGGAAGGGCCAAACGAAAAGACACTGAATTGATAATCTCAGAAATCCTATAAGGACCAATAAACCGAGGCTTGATCTTAGGGGAAGAAACCTTCATAGGAACATGATGGGAAGACAACCAGACCAAATCCCCAACCCGAATCCGGGAACCAACACACCGACGACGGTTAGCAAAACGTTGAGCCCTTTCCTGAGACAACGTCAAATTGTCCACCACATGAGTCCAGAAACCAGGACAATCAGAAGGCTCAACCTGCCCAGAAGAAAAACGAGGATGAAAACCAAAATTACAAAAGAAAGGTGAAACCAAAGTAGCCGAACTAGCCCGATTATTAAGGGCAAACTCGGCCAATGGCAAAAAAGCCACCCAATCATCCTGATCAGCAGACACAAAGCATCTCAAATAGGTCTCCAAGGTCTGATTAGTTCGCTCGGTCTGGTCATTTGTCTGAGGATGAAATGCAGAGGAAAAGGACAAATCAATGCCCAGCTTGGCACAAAAGGCCCGCCAAAACCTAGAAACAAACTGGGAACCTCTATCGGACACAATATTCTCCGGAATGCCATGCAAACGAACCACATGCTGAAAAAACAACGGAACCAAATCAGAAGAGGAAGTCAATTTAGGCAAAGGTACCAAATGAACCATCTTAGAAAACCGGTCACAAACCACCCAGATAACCAACATCCTCGGGGAAACCAGAAGATCTGAAATAAAATCCATAGAAATATGCGTCCAAGGTCTCTCAGGGACCGGCAAAGGCACAAGCAACCCACTAGCGCGGGAACAGCAAGGCTTAGCCCGCGCGCAAATCCCACAGGACTGCACAAAAGAACGCACATCCCACGACAAAGAAGGCCACCAAAAGGACCTACCAACCAAATCTCTGGTACCAAAAATCCCAGGATGGCCAGCCAACACAGAACAATGAACCTCAGAAATCACTTTACTAGTCCATCTATCAGGAACAAACAGTTTCCCCACTGGACAGCGGTCAGGTTTATCAGCCTGAAATTCCTGAAGAACCCGTCGTAAATCAGGGGAGATGGCAGAAAGAACCACCCTTTCCTTCAGAATGCCGAAAGGCTCAAGAACCCCAGGGGAATCAGGAAAAAAACTCCTAGGGAGGCAGCGTCGGACTGCGGTGTCTGGGGCCCACAGGAGGAATTGACCCTAGGGGCCCATTCTACAGCTATATCCAAATACCTATATGGTTACAGATACAAGAAATGTCATAGGGATCTATGACTGGCACTACCAGGTCATCACGGCAGATAACTCATCACATATGTCGTTTTATGAGGTTGGCATCAGTTATGGAGCTGTTGTGATATCACAGCCCATTGTGGTCAAGGGAGATGCTGTAATATTTTGGGTGAGTGACATTACAAGGGGAGTCATTGAGACACACAGCTTCTGACAGTACAACCTTTCCAAACATGTAAAACGCTGTATAATCACAATTATGTATCGCTCAGTTGAAAGGGATTGCCCAAGACCAAAGCCGCCCATCAGTGCTCATAACAATGAGATCCAGCCCCAACATCACTGGAAACCTGCCAGTGCGGGAGGTGAATATATATTTACTAGATGGTGGCCCGATTCTAACGCATTGGGTATTCTAGAATATGCATGTCCACGTAGTATATTGCCCAGTCTCGTAGTATATTGCCCAGCCACGTAGTATATTGCCCAGGCACGTAGTATATTGCCCAGCCACGTAGTATATTGCCCAGCCACGTAGTATATTGCCCAGGCACGTAGTATATTGCCCAGGCACGTAGTATATTGCCCAGCCACGTAGTATATTGCCCAGGCACATAGTATATTGCCCAGCCACGTAGTATATTGCTCAGCCACGTAGTATATTGCCCAGTCACGTAGTATATTGCCCAGTCACGTAGTATATTGCCCAGCCATTTAGTATATTGCCCAGCCACGTAGTATATTGCCCAGCCATGTAGTATATTGCCCAGCCACGTAGTATATTGCCCAGCCACGTAGTATATTGCCCAGGCACGTAGTATATTGCCCAGCCACGTAGTATATTGCCCAGCCACGTAGTATATTGCCCAGGCACGTAGTATATTGCCCAGCCACGTAGTATATTGCTCAGCCACATAGTATATTGCCCAGTCACGTAGTATATTGCCCAGTCACGTAGTATATTGCCCAGCCATATAGTATATTGCCCAGCCACGTAGTATATTGCCCAGCCACGTAGTATATTGCCCAGCCACATAGTATATTGCCCAGCAACGTAGTATATTGCCCAGTCACATAGTATATTGCCCAGTCACGTAGTATATTGCCCAGTCACGTAGTATATTGCCCAGCCACGTAGTATATAGCAGAGGCACGTAGTACGGTAAATTGCTCAGTCACGTAGTATATTGCCCAGCCACATAGTATATAGCAGAGCCATGTAGTATATTGCCCAGTTACGGAGTATATTGTCCAGCCACATAGTATATTGCCCAGTCACGTAGTATATAGCAGAGGCACGTAGTACGGTATATTGCTCAGTCACGTAGTATATTGCCCAGCCACATAGTATATAGCAGAGCCATGTAGAATATTGCCCAGTTACGTAGTATATTTCCCAGTGACGTACTATATTGCCCAGCTACGTAGTATATTGCCCAGTGACGTAGTATATTGCACAGCTACGTAGTATATTGCCCAGCTACGTAGTATATTGCCCAGCTACGTAGTATATTGCCCAGCCACGTAGTATATTGCCTAGCCACGTAGTATATTGCCCAGTCACGTAGTATACAGCACAGAGCCCCGTAGTATATTGCCCAGCCACATAGTATATTGCCCAGTGACGTAGTATATTGCCCAGCCACGTAGTATACAGCACAGAGCCACGTAGTATATACAGCACAGAGCCACGTTGTATATTGCACAGAGCCACATAGTATATTGCACAGCGACATAGTATATTGCCCAGCCACGTAGTATATACAGCACAGAGCCACGTAGTATATTGCACAGCGACGTAGTATACAGCACAGAGCCACGTAGTATATTGCCCAGCCACGTAGTATATTGCCTTCCTCACTGTGTCACGTCACCTGATTTCCTGAGGACCCCTTCCCCACTGTGTCACCTAATTTCTTGAGGGCCCCCTGTGTGCCCCTTTGGGGCCCTTCCCCAGAGGTGAAATGGTGGGAGAGGTGACCGGGCCCCACATCAAATTAGGAGACAGTGGGGAAGGGGGACCACAGGAAATTAGAAATTTTATATGGGGGCCCCCCAGACCCACACCTTGTGTCACCGCTTTAGATTGCAGGGGCCGGGGGGGCCTCCCATAACTGTCTCAGTGGCTGTCTACTGTTGCAGCCTGCAGGCATATTTTACTCACATACTGTCTTACATACATTAGTACATTGATTTATTACAATAGTAGTGACTCACTAACTAAGACTGGAAATTCCTGGACTGTCTCTGAACCATCAGCTACAGGCAGCGCAGCACTGCAGCCTCTCCGACTCCGACTATGAATGATAGTGCAGGACGTAGTGCGCCAGTGCAGGCTCTGTGCTGCTTGGGCAGGAGGACAGTCGACCAATCACAGCACAGCTCACTCTGTGCTGTGACCTGTGAGGTCACACAAAGCAAAACTAATGCTGATTGGCTGCATGTCAGCCAATCAGCATTAGAATACCGTAGTCCAACCAGACCACAGAACTAGAAGAGGAGGCGGAGTTGAGAAGATCATGAATGATGCTCATGCAAATCAAATGTATAAAATGGTGAGTGACTCCTGACTGGTGCTGGTGGGGTGAGGAGCGGTGGTGCCGTGGCCGGGTCTGCTGAGCGGCGAATCGCTGCGCACGGGCTGCCTGCTCTCAATAGCATGATAGCAGCCAGGCAGCCAGTAGCGCACAGTCGGCACTGCAGCGGCTGCAGACAGTACTAGCCACTGCACTGTCTGCAGCCAGCCCAGCACTGGGCGCGGCGCGCGGTAATGAATGGTTCACTAGTGTGGTGATGTGATGTCATGTCATGTGATGTGGAGAAGGAGCTGCAGCGCGGCTGCACTTCTCACACAGGACATGAGATGATCAAACTATGCGAGCGTAAATGAGGCAGCCTGGGCACTGCAGGGACAAATGAAGGAGGCAGGCAGGGCCAGGGGGCGGGGCCCACCGGAGGATTCTCCGGTGTCCCGGTGCCCCAGTCCGACGCTGTAGAGAGGGCATCCGCCTTAACATTCTTAGTACCAGGAATGTACGAGACCACAAAATCAAAACTGGAGAAAAACGGACCATCGAGCCTGTCTAGGATTCAGCCGTTTGGTAGACTCGAGGTAAATCAGATTCTTATGATCGGTAAGGACCACAATACGGTGCTTGGCCCCCTCAAGCCAATGTCGCCACTCCTCAAATGCCCACTTCATAGCCAACAACTCCCGATTGCGGACATCAGGCGAAAACTTCCGAGAAAAGAAGGCACACGGTTTCATCAAGGAACCATCAGAATTCCTCTGAGACAAAACGGACCCTGCCCCAATCTCAGACGCGTCAACCTCAACCTGAAATGGAAGAGAAACATCCGGCTGACGCAACACAGGGGCAGAAGTAAATCGGCGTTTAAGCTCCTGAAAGGCAGAAACAGCCGCAGAGGACCAATTCGTCACATCAGCGCCTTTCTTTGTCAAATCGGTCAGAGGTTTAACCACACTGGAGAAGTTGGCAATGAAACGACGATAAAAATTAGCAAAGCCCAAGAATTTCTGAAGGCTCTTCACAGATGTGGGCTGAATCCAATCATGAATGGCCTGAACTTTAACCGGATCCATTTCTATAGATGCGGGAGAAAAAATGAAGCCCAAAAAAGAAACCTTCTGCACTCCAAAGAGGCACTTTGACCCCTTCACAAATAAAGCATTATTACGGAGGATCTGAAATACCATCCTGACCTGTTTCACATGAGACTCCCAATCATCGGAAAAAATCAAAATATCATCCAAATATACAACCATGAATTTATCAAGATAACTCCGAAAGATATCATGCATGAAGGATTGGAACACAGATGGGGCATTAGAGAGTCCGAATGGCATCACAAGGTATTCAAAATGGCCTTCGGGCGTATTAAGTGCAGTTTTCCATTCGTCACCCTGCTTAATACGAATAAGATTATATGCCCCTCGAAGGTCCATCTTAGTAAACCAGCTAGCCCCCTTAATCCTAGCAAACAAATCAGTAAGCAAAGGCAGAGGGTATTGAAATTTGACCGTGATCTTATTCAAGAGGCGATAATCAATACAGGGTCTCAAGGAGCCATCCTTCTTGGCAACAAAAGAAAAACCTGCTCCCAATGGTGAAGAAGATGGCCGAATATGCCCCTTCTCCAAAGACTCCTTAATATAGCTCCGCATGGCGGCATGTTCTGGCACCGACAGGTTGAAAAGTCGGCCCTTAGGGAACTTACAACCTGGGATCAAGTCAATAGCACAATCACAGTCCCTATGCGGTGGAAGGGAACTGGATTTGGGCTCATCAAATACATCCTGGAAGTCTGACAAAAACTCAGGAATTTCAGAAGAGAGGGAAGAGGAAATTGACATTAAAGGAACGTGACCGTGAACCCCCTGACAACCCCAACTAGTCACAGACATAGATCTCCAATCTAACACCAGATTATGTACCTGTAACCATGGAAAACCCAGCACAATATCATCATGCAAATTATGCAACACCAGAAAACGACAATCTTCCTGATGGGCTGGCGCCATGCACATGGTCAGCTGTGTCCAAAACTGAGATTTATTTTTAGCCAACGGTGTAGCATCAATGCCCCTTAAAGGAATAGGGTTCTGCAAAGGCTGCAAGGGGAAACCACAACGTCTGGCAAATTCTAAGTCCATTAAGTTCAGAGCGGCGCCTGAATCCACAAATGCCATGACAGAAAATTATGATAATAAGCAGATCAAGGTCACAGATAACAGAAATTTAGGTTGTACAGTACTGATGGTAACAGAACTAGCGATTCTATTTGTACGCTTAGGGCAATCAGAAATAACATGAGCAGAATCGCACAACCTATTCTGACGCCTGAATCTTTGTCGTTCAGCTGTAGACAAAATAGTATCACACTGCATAGGCTCAGGGCTCCGCTCGGAGGACAACGCCACAGTGTGAACAACTCTGCACTCGCGCAAGCGCCGATCAATCTGAATGGCCAGAGACATAGAATCACTCAGACCAGCAGGCGTGGGGAACCCCACGATAACATCTTTAACGGATTCAGAAAGACCCTTTCTGAAAATTGCCGCCAAGGCATCCTCATTCCATTTAGTCAGTACAGACCATTTTCTAAATTTCTGGCAATACGATTCTGCCGCTTCTTGACCTTGACACAGGTCCAGCAAGATTTTCTCAGCTTGATCCACAGAATTAGGCTCATCATACAATAACCCCAATGCTTGAAAGAAAGAATCAACATTAAGCAAAGCAGGATTGCCAGTTTCCAGGGAAAATGCCCAATCCTGTGGGTCACCACGCAGCAGGGATATGATGATTTTAACCTGCTGAATGGAATCACCAGAAGACCGGGGTCTCAATGCAAAAAACAGTTTACAGTTATTTTTGAAACTCACAAATTTGGATCTGTCACCAAAGAATAAATCAGGAGTGGGAATCCTAGGTTCTAAGGCAGGAGTCTGAACAATATAATCTGAAATACCCTGTACCCTAGCAGCAAGCTGATCCACACGAGAAACTAACTCCTGAACACTCATGTTATTACTAGGTTCCGCAGCCACCCAGAGATTAAGAGGGAGGAACAGGCTAAGGAAAAAAAAATGGCTCAAAACCTTTCCTCCCTTCTTTTGAGATGCAATTAACTCATTGTTGGCCAGTTTTACTGTTATGATCTGGTGGTCTTGGAGCAGCATGAGACGTACTCTGGAGAAGGTGGCACCTGTACTGACCGCAAACCCTGAACTTAGCAGTGAAACTAGAAGTAGCCGTGGGGGGTACCTAACGCTCCCTAGACCCCTCGACACAGCCTAAGAATTGACTACCCCTAAAGACAGAAACAGGAAACCTATCTTGCCTCAGAGAAAATCCCCAAAGGATAGACAGCCCCCCCACAAATATTGACTGTGAGAGGAGAGGGAAATAACATACGCAGACATGAAATCAGGATTTAGCATAGGAGGCCATACTAGCTAAAAAAGAAAAGATAGAACAGAGTACTATGCAGTCAGTATTAAAACACTAGAAAATATCCACCACAGAAAATACAAAACACCACATCTGACTAAAGACATGGAGGGTATATCTGCATCTCCAGAGACACAGCTAGGCTGCAAAAAATCCTTCACAACAAAGCTGGACAAGACAAAACATGAAAAATGCACAGAACCATAAGGGCCACAGCAGGTGGACAGCAAAAACAAAGCCAGGACTTATCTTTGAAGAAAAGCTCAGCGAACAGGAGAGACCAGAAGGGATGTGAATCCTCCAAAAACAATGGACAACTGGCACTGACTAAAGGAACAAGCAAGGCTATATAGCCCAGCCCAAATTGCAAAAAATAGATACACCTGACAAATGCTGCGATCCAACTACCGCAGCACTACCACTCATAACCACTGGAGGGAGCCCAAGAGCAGAATTCACAACAGCAAGCCATCCCTGCCCTGAAAAAGCATGTGGAGGGAAAAATTAAACATGCACTACTAAACGCTGTCAGTAGCAAAGTCCACCTGACCACCGATGTGTGGACCAGTAACCATGGACAGGGACGATACCTTTCTCTCACTACCCATTGGGTAAATGTTGTGGAGCCGGGTACAGATCTTGAGAGTGGCGCTGTACGTGTTCTGCCAACTCCAAGGATTGCAGGAATCTACAATGCCGTAAAAAAAAAATCTTTACACTTGCGCAGCAAAAAAAAAAAACTTTACATATAAAATCCACATCATAATTTCACTTTTTAGAAGGGTACACAATGGGGGAGATAATAAAAAACTGTCTAATATTAAATTTTGCTTTGTTGCAACTATCAACCAATCAACGCTCAGTTTTCACTTCTCTGGTAAACCCAAAGCTGGACCCTGATTGGTTGTTATGTGCAGCTCAGCCAGTTTTGCTATTAGGCAGTCTTTTATTATCTCCCTCAGTTTTTTATTATCTCCCACAATGGGTCGAAAGAAGCTTAAAATGGAAGAGAAATCCCGTGCCTTGACTCGGCTCGAGAAGGGGGATTCGGTGATTGCTGTAGCTAGAGATCTGGGAGTGTCAAGAGAAGCAATTTATCAACTGAAGCGGTCGGCGGCATCATTGCCTCCTGGGATGGTACCGCAGAGGAAGTCAAGCTCTGGCGCACCTAAGAAGACTTCACCAAGGACTGATAAGCTTCTAAAACATGAAGTGATGTCACATCCTTCTATAACTGCCGTTGAACTAAAAAACAAGTACCCTATGCTCCTCCAGAACATCGCAACTAGGACAATTCATCACCGCCTGCAGAAGGACCTGGGTCTGCCAAGTTGCCGTGCCGCAAAGAAGCCCCTGCTCACAACAGCAATGAAGAAGAAAAGGCTTGCCTTTTGTAAGAAATATCAAGGTTGGACATCTGAAGAGTGTAAGAAAGTGATGTTTAGTGATGAGAGCACTTTCAGGCTGGTCAGGGGAGGCTCAAATGTTGTGCGTCGTCCGAGTACCATGTCACGGTATGACCCAAAATATACAGTTAAGACTGTTAAACACCCTGACAGTGTGATGGTGTGGGTAGCAGATACTTAGCCAGCCTTGCTGAATCCATGCCTAATCGACTGCAGATGGTGATAAAATGTAAGGGTGACATGACAAAATACTAACTGTAATAAAATATCCACAATAAAACACTTGAATCCACTTGAATATTAAGATTTTGTGGTTTCACTGAACTTGTAAAGATTTTTTTTGCCGGCACTGTAGTCTGTACACATTGACTCCTCATACTCCAGTTCCTCTGAATCATCGCTGCAGGAGCCGTCACAGTCTACCTCCACATGGACCCGTGAACGCTTACCTGTTATGACCGATATGAGCACAGCCATGGCCAAACGTCAACAGGCCATACTGAAATTAATTTCTTTGGGGAATCGAAGCCACACAGCGCAGGAGCTCTGGAATGCCATCAAGCAGGAGAGCGACGTGTAGTTTATGCCAGCGAATCTCCAGCCAGGCATGGTAGTGTGTTACAATGGCCGAAATCTGGTGGCAGCTCTGGGCCTAGGCAACCTCACTCATATCCCATGTCTGGCACATGTGCTCAACTTGGTCGTGCAGAGTGCTTTGAGGGACTATCCGGATCTTGACGCACAGCTGCACAAGGTCTGCCTAGAGTGCGCTCACTTGCGGCGTTCCAGCATGGCAAGATCGCGCATTGCAGCTCTGCAGCGCCGATTCCGCCTTCCGGAATATTGCATCACATGTGACCTACCCACCAGGTGGAATTCAACGTTACATATGTTGGAGCAGTTGTGTGAGCAGCAGGCAGCAGTAATGGAGTACCAGCTGCATCCGGCGCAAACAAGTCGCACTGTGCGTCGTTCACACTTCACCACCACTGAGTGGGTCTCTATGAAGGACATCTGCCACGTTTTGCATGCCTTCGATGATTCCACACGGATGACGAGTGCAGATGATGCACTAGTCAGCATGACTATCCCCCTTATCTGCCTGCTTGAAAAAACACTGCAAGCACTAAGGGAGGAGGTTGTGGAAGAGGTGGAGGATGAGGAGTCACAAATGCCATCTGCTTCTGGACAGTCTGCGCAACGTGGTTCCTCACAAAGGCCTAGGCAGGGGACACTTTGTGAGGAGGAGTCAATGGAGGAGGAAGACATCTGTCCAGAGGAGGGAGTTACACAATGCTCTAGTAGTCAGTATGTAGAGCGAGGGTGGGGTAATGCAGAGCAGGCAGAGATGACGCCTCAAGCAGGGAACAGCGTTTCTTGGCCAGTTGGCAGTCTACAGCACATGGTTGATTTCATGAGTAACGACTGCCGCATCACCCACATTCTCAACACGGCTGATTATTGGGTGTACACCCTCCTAGCTCCTCGCTACCGGGACAACTTACAAAGCCTCATAACACCGTTGAACCGGGAGCGTAAAATGCGGGAGTATCAAGACACACTGGTGCATTCCATCATGTTTTCCATTCCACCCGAGAGCAGTGCTGCTAGTGCTTTACAAAGCAGCTCAGTGCGTTGAGGCAGTGGAGGAAGCTCTGCATAAAGAGGGAGCAGAAGCAGCGCCTCAGCACAAGGCAAGACCAGTATGGCCCAAATCTGGCAAAGTTTTGTGTCCCCTCCACAAATGTCTACACCATCACAGATGGCTCCAGTCAGCAGGAGGCATCGTTTCCGTCAGATGGTGACAGACTACATGTCTTGCCCTCTCAGTGTTCTCCCACACGGCTCTTCCCCCTTCAAGTTTTGGGTCTCTAAGCTGGATACATGGCCAGAGCTTAGCCACTATGCATTGGAGATGCTGGCTTGCCCTGCTGTTACTGTATTATGGGAACGCGTCTTTAGTGCCGCAGGTGGTGTACTAACAGACTGTCGCATGCGTCTATCCTCCAATAACCGGCTTACTTTTGTAAAAATGAACAAGGCCTGGATCTCGCAGGAATTTGCCACTCCTCTTCCAGATTAAATAATTGGTTGGCAACAGTATCCAGGTCTCCTGTTGTGTTCATGTTTCTACCACCTGAACTGTAATCCCTGGGCTCCAACACTGCCAGTTGCTGCTCAGAAGTGCCATCTGCACAGTCAACACTTGCTGCCGTGTTATTGGGGTTCAGTAACGTCAGCTGATCCCCTGCTGTGTATCCGGCAATTTCTCCTGCTCCGTCCACACTCACACTACAACAGATATTAAACTGGCTCCAATTAGGCCTCAGCCTACACTCTGTTTCTAGCATTGTCCCTGGGCTCCAACACTGCCAGTACTGCTCAGAAGTGCCGTCTGCACAGTCAACACATGCTCCAGTGTTATTGGGGTTCAGTAACGTCAGCTGATCCCCTTCTGTGTATCCGGAAATTTCTCCTGCTCCGTCCACACTTACACTACAACAGATATTAAACTTGCTCCAATTAGGCCTCAGCCTACACTCTTTTTCTAGAATTGACCCTGGGATCCAACACTGCCAGTTGCTGCTCAGAAGTGCCATCTGCACAGTCCACACATGCTCCAGTGTTATTGGGGTTCAGTAACGTCTGCTGATCCCCTGCTGTGTGTGCGGCAATTTCTCCTGCTCCCTCCACATTCACACTGCTACAGATATTAAACTGGCTCCAATTAGGCCTCAGCCTACACTCTGTTTCTCCTGTAATCCCTGGGCGCCAACACCGCCAGTTGCTGCTCATAAGTGTCTTTGGCACGGGTACTCCCTGCTGCCCAGCCTGGTTCCAGCACGCCAGCTGTTTCTGGGTAGTGTCAAGGTCACTTTGCCTCCAATACGTTGTCCTGTTGGGTTGTGGTCGGGTTAGCCGACTCTATGGTGCCTGCCGTTTAGGTGCTTCCTATGTGGGCTGTGGGATCTGGCAATCAAGGCTGGTTCCGTAGTGCCAATAGGACAAGCTCCCCCTGTAGGACTGTGTGTTTTCAGTAACTCTGGCCAGCTCGCGGCCTTTCAATTTTTTTTTCATGTGGACCTCCTGCTGCCTATCTGAGTTCCAGCACCATTAGCTGGTTATTTTGAAGTCAATCTTGAATAAGTCCCCCTGGTTTCCAGTACCGTCAGCTGGTTCCAGGCAGAGCCTTTATCTTAGGTGCCTCCTTCTCGGTATCCGAGTTCCACCAACGTCTGGTGGTCCTTGGTAGTGCTTCCTGGCATGGGTACCTCCTGCTTAGTAACCAGGTTCCAGTACCGTCAGCTGGTCCTTGGTAGTTCCATTGGCTCTTGTACCTTCGGCTACACATCCGGGTTCCAGTACCGTCAGCTGGTTCTCGGCAGTTCCTCAGACTTTTTGCTACATTTCCAAGTTCAAGCTTTTTGAAATGGTTTTTGGTAATTACTCTGGATCTCCCTGACGATGACCCTAAAGACGACGACCCTGAAGACCACCCCGAAGAAGACGACGACCCCGGAGACGACGACCCCGGAGACGACGACCCTGAAGACCACCCCGAAGAAGACGACGACCCTGAAGACCACCCCAAAGAAGACGACCCCGGAGAGGAAGACCCTGGAGACGACTACCCTGAAGACCGCCCCAAAGAAGACCAAGAAGATGACCCTGAAGAAGATGACCAAAAGGACAAAGAACAAGAAGACAACCACCAAGATACAGAAGAACAAGAGACATAAGACCAAGCAGCAGAAGAGCAAGAAGCTGCAAAACAAAAAGCAGAAGAACATTAACCCCTCAAGGGTGGTTTGCATGTTAATGACCGGGCCAATTTTTACAATTCTGACCACTGTCCCTTTATGAGGTTATAACTCTGGAATGCTTCAACGGATCCCGGTGATTCTGACATTGTTTTTTTCGAGACATATTGTACTTCATGTTAGTGGTAAAATTTCTTTGATATTACTTGCATTTATTTGTGAAAAAAACTGTAAATTTGGCAAAAATTTTGAAAATGTCGCAATTGTCCAAATTTGAATTTTTATGCCCTTAACCCCTTCATGACCCAGCCTATTTTGACCTTAAAGACCTTGCCGTTTTTTGCAATTCTGACCAGTGTCCCTTTATGAGGTAATAACTCAGGAACGCTTCAACGGATCCTAGCGGTTCTGAGATTGTTTTTTCGTGACATATTGGGCCTCATGTTAGTGGTAAATTTAGGTCAATAAATTCTGCGTTTATTTGTGATAAAAGCGGAAATTTGGCGAAAATTTTGAAAATTTCGCAATTTTCACATTTTGAATTTTTATTCTGTTAAACCAGAGAGTTATGTGACACAAAATAGTTAATAAATAACATTTCCCACATGTATACTTTACATCAGCACAATTTTGGAAACAAAATTTTTTTTTGCTAGGAAGTTATAAGGGTTAAAATTTGACCAGTGATTTCTCATTTTTACAACGAAATTTACAAAACCATTTTTTTTAGGGACCACCTCACATTTGAAGTCAGTTTGAGGGGTCTATATGGCTGAAAATACCCAAAAGTGACACCATTCTAAAAACTGCACCCCTCAAGGTACTCAAAACCACATTCAAGAAGTTTATTAACCCTTCAGGTGCTTCACAGCAGCAGAAGCAACATGGAAGGAAAAAATGAACATTTAACTTTTTAGTCACAAAAATGATCTTTTAGCAACAATTTTTTTATTTTCCCAATGGTAAAAGGAGAAACTGAACCACGAAAGTTGTTGTCCAATTTGCCCTGAGTACGCTGATACCTCATATGTGGGGGTAAACCACTGTTTGGGCGCACGGCAGGGCTTGGAAGGGAAGGAGCGCCATTTGACTTTTTGAATGAAAAATTGGCTCCACTCTTTAGCGGACACCATGTCATGTTTGGAGAGCCCCCGTGTGCCTAAAAATTGGAGCTCCCCCACAAGTGACCCCATTTTGGAAACTAGACGCCCCAAGGAACTTATCTAGATGCATAGTGAGCACTTTGAACCCCCAGGTGCTTCACAAATTGATCCGTAAAAATGAAAAAGTACTTTTTTTTCACAAAAAAATTCTTTTCGCCTCAATTTTTTCATTTTCACATGGGCAACAGGATAAAATGGATCCTAAAATTTGTTAGGCAATTTCTCCTGAGTACACCAATACCTCACATGTGGGGGTAAACCACTGTTTGGGCACATGGTAAGGCTCGGTAAGGAAGGAGCGCCATTTGACTTTTTGAATGAAAAATTATCTCCATCGTTAGCGGACACCATGTCGCGTTTGGAGAGACCCTGTGTGCCTAAACATTGGCGCTCCCCCACAAGTGACCCCATTTTGGAAACTAGACCCCCCAAGGATCTTATCTAGATGCCTAGTGAGCACTTTAAACCCTCAGGTGCTTCACAAATTGATCTGTAAAAATGAAAAAGTACTTTTTTTTCACAAAAACATTCTTTTCGCCTCAATTTTTTCATTTTCACATGGGCAATAGGATAAAATGGATCATAAAATTTGTTGGGCAATTTCTCCCGAGTACGATGATACCTCATATGTGGGGGTAAACCACTGTTTGGGCACTCGGCAGGGCTCGGAAGGGAAGGCGCGCCATTTGACTTTTTGAATGGAAAATTAGCTCCAATTGTTAGCGGACACCATGTCGCTTTTGGAAAGCCCCTGTGTGCCTAAACATTGGAGCTTCCCCACAAGTGACCCCATTTTGGAAACAAGACCCCCCAAGGAACTGATCTAGATGCATATTGAGCACTTTAAACCCCCAGGTGCTTCACAGAAGTTTATAACGCAGAGCCATGAAAATAAAAAATAATTTTTCTTTCCTCAAAAATGATTTTTTCACCTGGAATTTCCTATTTTGCCAAGGGTAATAGGAGAAATTGGACCCCAAATGTTGTTGTCCAGTTTGTCCTGAGTACGCTGATACCCCATATGTGGGGGTAAACCACTGTTTGGGCGCACGGCAGGGCTCGGAAGGGAAGGCACGCCATTTGGCTTTTTAAATGGAAAATTAGCTCCAATCATTAGCGGACACCATGTCACGTTTGGAGAGCCCCTGTGTGCCTAAACATTGGAGATCCCCCACAAATGACCCCATTTTGGAAACTAGACCTCCAAAGGAACTAATCTAGATGTGTGGTGAGGACTTTGAACCCCCAAGTGCTTCACAGAAGTTTATAACGCAGAGCCATGAAAATAAAATAAAAAAATTATTTTCTCAAAAATGATCTTTTAGCCTGCAATTTTTTATTTTCCCAAGGGTAACAGGAGAAATTTGACCCCAAAAGTTGTTGTCCAGTTTCTCCTGAGTACGCTGATACCCCATATGTGGGGGTAAACCACTGTTTGGGCACATGCCGGGGCTCGGAAGTGAAGTAGTGACGTTTTGAAATGCAGACTTTGATGGAATGCTCTGTGGGCGTCACGTTGCGTTTGCAGAGCCCCTGATGTGGCTTAACAGTAGAAACCCCCCACAAGTGACCCCATTTTGGAAACTAGACCCCGAAAGGAACTTATCTAGATGTGTGGTGAGCACTTTGAACCCCCAAGTGCTTCACAGAAGTTTATAATGCAGAGCCGTGAAAATAATAAATACGTTTTCTTTCCTCAAAAATAATTATTTAGCCCAGAATTTTTTATTTTCCCAAGGGTTACAGGAGAAATTGGACCCCAAAAGTTGTTGTCCAGTTTCTCCTGAGTACGCTGATACCCCATGTGTGGAGGTAAACCACTGTTTGGGCACACGTCGGGGCTCAGAAGGGAAGTATTGACTTTTGAAATGCAGACTTTGATGAAATGGTCTGCGGGCGTCACGTTGCGTTTGCAGAGCCCCTGGTGTGCCTAAACAGTAGAAACCCCCCACAAGTGACCCCATTTTAGAAACTAGACCCCCCCAAGGAACTTATCTAGATATGTGGTGAGCACTTTGAACCCCCAAGTGCTTCACAGACGTTTACAACGCAGAGCCGTGAAAATAAAAAATCATTTTTCTTTCCTCAAAAATGATGTTTTAGCAAGCATTTTTTTATTTTCACAAGGGTAACAGGAGAAATTGGACCCCAGTAATTGTTGCGCAGTTTATCCTGAGTATGCTGGTACCCCATATGTGGGGGTAAACCACTGTTTGGGCACACGTCGGGGCTCGGAAGTGAGGGAGCACCATTTGACTTTTTGAATACGAGATTGGCTGGAATCAATGGTGGCGCCATGTTGCGTTTGGAGACCCCTGATGTGCCTAAACAGTGGAAACCCCTCAATTCTAACTCCAACACTAACCCCAACACACCCCTAACTCTAATCCCAACTGTAGCCATAACCCTAATCACAACCCTAACCACAACCCTAATTCCAACCCTAACCCTAAGGCTATGTGCCCACGTTGCGGATTCGTGTGAGATTTTTCAGCATCATTTTTGAAAAATCCGCGGGTAAAAGGCACTGCGTTTTACCTGCGGATTTTCAGCGGATTTCCAGTGTTTTTTGTGCGGATTTCACCTGCGGATTCCTATTGAGGAACAGGTGTAAAACGCTGCGGAATCCGCACAAAGAATTGACATGCTGCGGAAAATACAACGCAGCGTTTCCGCGCGGTATTTTCCGCACCATGGGCACAGCGGATTTGGTTTTCCATGGTACTGTAAACCTGATGGAACACTGCTGCGAATCCACAGCGGCCAATCCGCTGCGGATCTGCAGCCAAATCCACACCGTGTGCACATAGCCTAATTCTAAAGGTATGTGCACACGCTGCGGAAAACGGGGCGGATCCGCAGCAGTTTCCCATGAGTTTACAGTTCAATGTAAACCTATGGGAAACAAAAATCGCTGTACACACGCTGCGGAAATACTGCACGGAAACGCAGCGGTTTACATTCCGCAGCATGTCACTTCTTTCTGCGGATTCCGCAGCGGTTTTACAACTGCTCAAATAGAAAATCGCAGTTGTAAAACCGCAGTGAAATGCGCAGAAAAAACGCGGTAAATCCGCCATAAATCCGCAGCGGAAAAATCCGCAGAGGACCAGAATACGTGTGCACATACCAAAACCCTAACCCTAACCCTAGCCCTAACCCTAGCCCTAACCCTAGCCCTAACCCTAACCTTACCCCTAACCCTAGCCCTAACCCTAACCCTACCCCTAACCCTATTCTAACATTAGTGGAAAAAAAAAATTCTTTATTTTTTTATTGTCCCTACCTATGGGGGTGACAAAGGGGGGGGGGTCATTTATTATTTTTTTTATTTTGATCACTGAGATAGATTATATCTCAGTGATCAAAATGCACTTTGGAACGAATCTGCCGGCCGGCAGATTCGGCGGGCGCACTGCGCATGCGCCCGCCATTTTGGAAGATGGCGGCGCCCAGGGAGAAGACGGACGGACCCCGGCAGGATCGGTAAGTATGATGGGGTGGGGGGGAGCACAGGGGGGATCGGAGCATGGGGGGGTGGATCGGAGCACGGGAGGGGTGGAACGGAGCACGGGGGGGTGCATTGGAGCATCGGGGGGTGGATCGGACTGCAGGGGGGTGGATCGGAGTGCAGGGGGGGTGGTTGGAGCACGGGGGAGGGTGATTGGAGCACGGGGGGAGCGGACAAGAGCATGGGGGGAGCGGAGCACAGGACGGAGGGGAGCCGGAGCAGTGTACCGGACAGATCGGGGGGCGATCGGTGGGGTGGGGTGGGGGCACATTAGTGTTTCCAGCCATGGCCGATGATATTGCAGCATCGGCCATGGCTGGATTGTAATATTTCACCCGTTATAATAGGTGAAATATTACAAATCTCTCTGATTGGCAGTTTCACTTTCAACAGCCAATCAGAGTGATCGTAGCCACGGAGGGGTGAAGCCGCCCCCCCCCTGGGCTAAACTACCACTCCCCCTGTCCCTGCAGATCGGGTGAAATTGGAGTTAACCCTTTTACCCGATCTGCAGGGACGCGATCTTTCCATGACGCCACATAGGCGTCATGGGTCGGATTGGCACCGACTTTCATGACGCCTACGTGGCGTCATGGGTCGGGAAGGGGTTAAATCGCAGAGATATGAACAAAAAAAATTTTTTTAACCCCCCAAATTTTTATTTTCCCAAGGATAACAAGAGAAATTGGACCCCAAAAGTTGTTGTCCAATTTGTCCTGAGTACGCTGATAACCCATATGTTGGGGTAAACCCCTGTTTGGGCGCACGGGAGAGCTCGGAAGGGAAGGAGCAGTGTTTTGCTTTTTCAACGCAGAATTGGCTGGAATTGAGATCGGACGCCATGTCGCGTTTGAAGAGCCCCTGATGTGCCTAAACAATGTTGCCATGACTAAGACCTGATGGTCGAAACGCGTCGGCGTTGACCACCTGGGACCCCCATCTCTTTTTTGCAAATGTTTGCATTTTAAAGTGTTTTCAATAAATTGACTTTTTAGAAGATCCATGCTGGAGATTATTTTTTCTTAAACAATGGAAACCCCCAATTCTTATTGAAACCCTAACCCAAACACACCCAAATCCCAACCACACCCCTAACCCCAACCCTAACCACACCCCTAACTCCAACACACCCCTAACCCTAATCCCAACCATAACCCTAACCACACCCCTAACCCTGACACACCCCTAAACCTAGTCCCATCGGTAAATGTAATCCAAACCCTAGCCCTAACCCTAGCCCTAACCCTAATGGGAAAATGGAAATAAATACATTTTTAAATTTTTTTTTATTTTTCCCTAACTAAGGGGGTGATGAAGCGGGGTTTGATTTACTTTTATAGCTGTTTTTTTATAGTGTATTTTTATGATTGGCAGCTGTCACACACTAAAAGACGCTTTTTATTGCAAAAAATATGTTTTTGCGTTACCACATTTTGAGAGCTATAATTTTTCCATAGGGTGCTCCGAGGGTCTCAGGGAAGCACGCAAGGAGCCCCCTCCCTGCGCGATGCTTCTCTATACCGCCGGAACACTGCGATCATGTTTGATCGCAGTATGCCGGGGGTTAATGTGCCGGGGGCGGTCCATGACTGCTCCTGGCACATAGTGCCGGATGTCAGCTGCGATAGTCAGCTGACACTCGGCCGCAATCGGCCGCGCTCCCCCCGTGAGCGCAGCTGATCGCACTGGACGTACTATCCCGTCACTGGGAATTAAGTCCCAGGTCACCTTGACGGGATAGTACGTCCAATGGGATTAAGGGGTTAAGCATAAGACTAAAAATCAGAGCAAAAGATATTATCTAAATTATAAGCGGAAGAAGACTAAGCAGTGTATGGGGGTGAGTCCGTTCCTCCTCGTGGTGCCCCTGGAAAAAAACTGCTGCTGCAGGCCAAACTGAACGCGGACAAATCCTGTTGTAAATCTTTTGTGACAGGCAGAACGGAAGGTGTAATCTTCAAACTTTTATAGATAACAACTACAGGAATGCCTGTCACAAATAAGAATATGATGAAGAAGAAGAACATGAAGAAGATGAAGAAATAGAATATGAAGAAGAATAATAGTTGAATAAGAAGAATATGAAGAATGTAAAAAAAAGAATAATAATAAGAAGGTGAAGAAGAAGATGAATAAGGTGGAGAAGAAGTTGATGAAAAAGATGCTGCTGCTGAGGATGATGAAGGAGAAAGTGTGGGAGAAGTTAAAAAGAAGGCGAAGAGCATGGAAGTAGTGAAACATAAATATCTGACAAAATATAAAAAAGCTTAACATAGTCAATATCTTTATAACTCCGAACGTCTTAAAAAAAAAAAACAATAATTCCTGCTATTCCATTTGATTGGGCTAAACCTCTATGCCTTCAATGTCTCCTCCACCTCCCCCAATACATCCTACAATATTCTTAGTTGTTTTCCTTCATGTAGAATTAACCTACAAGGAAAGAAAGGGTTTATTTTAATTCCAATATTTGTGTCCCATTGACTTGCATTAGTTTCCGGTATCGGAATCGGCGATACCCGATATTTTTTGGGTATCGGTCCGATTCAATTCGATCCGATATTTCCGAATATCGGAAGGTATCGCTCAACACTACTCCTGACGTCACTCGCTGCTCTCTTGCTGCTCAGTCCCCATTATGATAAGCACCGCTCCATGTTGGACACTATCAGGATATATTAATGTTGGAAATGATCAAATCTGCCAAATCGCTCAGGTTTTACAAGGAATTTTGATTCACACTTGTCATGGATCCCACCGTGCTGCCACCAATATCTTTATCATCCCCACCACTCACACCAAGTTGTCACGAACCGGGGTTGTTTGGTTGCCTCTGGTTTCTTCAGAAGGAGATTCATCTATATCCCATTTCCCAGTTCTGGTTTGGAACATGCAGCTCTCTGGTGCCCCCTTACCCTCAGGTCAGTCAGGGTACTGCACCTAGGGTAATTAGTTGCCAGAAAGGCTGCCTGCTGGCTACTGGCTATTGGGCACGCTGCAGCAAGGGCGCTATAACTACTCCCACACAGGCGGGAACAATAATTATCAACGCCACCGGTCGCTGCAAAGATGCCCGATTGCACAGGACAAAGTATGCTGTCACCATCTCCGATTTGCCAAGGATTAACGGGTCTGGAGCCAACCCAAATCAGTAGCGTAATTCACTTAAGAAGACGCGACAGTTCGTTTAGAGCATGGAGTGACAAGCTAGTAATTTTTTATTTTAGTCCAAAAAGGTAGGCAGTATTTACAAAGTATAAAAAAATTATAAAGAAGACAATATCATGTGTACAATAAAATTACAAATAAAAAAGGATTAACATTGAAAAGAACACTTACAGGTCGTTCAGATCATTTTATATCATCTTGGCTGGCCGTGTGTTGAGGGAAAAGGGCGAGCATATATCCAGATGCATGAGGACA
This sequence comes from Ranitomeya imitator, assembly GCF_032444005.1. Classification (NCBI taxonomy): domain Eukaryota; kingdom Metazoa; phylum Chordata; class Amphibia; order Anura; family Dendrobatidae; genus Ranitomeya; species Ranitomeya imitator. The sequence continues at coordinate 642,167,967 of NC_091283.1, read as the reverse complement.
GCTTGCAGAGCTGCTGTTAGCTCGCTTCCTGGGCCAACACTCACAACTCAGCAGGGGTAAGATATGCCCTCTCGTCGTGACATCACTGAGTGGGCTGAGTTATGACATGCACTCCTCTTTCTACTCTTTACGTTTTGGCTTCACCAAACAAAGACATTCCTTGAGGAAGGGAGGGGGGAACGAGTGGCTTGAATTCCACTGTGCTGCCAGCAGAGAAGAGAAGGGGGGTCGAAGCTGCAGCGGGTGTCTGTTCTCTGTTCTCGGATGTAGCAGAGCTCAGTGTGCGCGATAATAGACACTCCACTACCTCATGTTCCTGACAACACTGAAGTTATGTTTGCAAATATCTCTGTGATCTCTCCAGACCCAGAACATAATAAACATAGGATGTAGAAACTAAAAATAAATAGTCACCATGGAGCAGGGTGGGAGCCGTGGGCGAGGTACTCATCTTATTCCCCGGCACGTTACATGAAAGTTGGACTTCTGGAGTGTGTGGATTTGTACTATGGGGGTGCTCTGCCCTTGCAGACCGCATGTTACAGATGACTTCAAGCTAAATCATCGGACCGTCAGGCTCTCTTATCTGCATAGCTCCCCTGCTACCTGCACTCTGCACTTTAACATGGTTTGATGTCACGGTTTAGCATGGAATAAAATTGCACATCCAGAAGGGTCTGGGTGAGTGCTGCAATTCTTTCCATTTCTTATGATTTACCTTCATGTTATGTATAAGAATGCACTACCCTACAGAGATCCTAAGGAGGCATATTGAGGTGTGAACCAGTGAGCACTGCTTATTTTCAGCAACTGGTGCCTATTTCTCCTTTTACAAATTACCAATGACTTCACCTGGCCAGGGCAGGTCTTGTAAAGTACAAGTAGTGGGCATTATGTACAACACATAGTGGGTGCGTAGCTTTATGGAGGTGTCAATGCATGAAACATTTTCATATACATCCTCCTTGTCCTTCTCAGAATGTCCTATATTTTCCTCACTACCCAGCACAGTACTTCAGTAACTTTCCTCATCCCCAACAACGGTAATACCACTTTGCCACTATGGACGTTACTGAGCTTCTCTTCTCGACGATGCTTTGGAACTAACACCTGGGGCACTCTCTTCTTCTCATGTTCCCTGCTCTGATACGTCCTGTTACCTGTTGGACTTGCATGCTCGATTTTACTCTGCTGGACTTTCTGCCCCATACCTCGTTTCCACAGGATCACTCACTCCTTTTTGTCGCTGTCTCTCCACTGGAGCATGCTATCCGTCCTCTCTGTCTCCTCTCACTTTATGGACACTTACATCATACGGCTCTGCTGAGTAATCAGACCAGAAGTCTGCTCTAGCTGCAAGCTAGGCCCTGTCTAACGTCCTGACAGGAAACTCTCTCTGTCCCTTCATTTTAGCCCCTCTCACTAGTCTGGGCTAGTCCCAACTGTTAACTCTCACTGTCCTTATTAACTAGCTGTTGCTGGGCAGAATACAGCAACATTACTAACAATACAGATTATTCGCATACAAACATCATAACACAATGCAGCTATACACACGTCTTCAAGTGGGAACGTGGACAGTTTGTCCATCTCCTTACAGTCGCTCAGCTGTGCCTCAGTTCCCACAGTCAGCTGTCTAGGCCTCTAAGTCTCTTCTTTCTCCCTTCCCCATTGCACACATTCTCTTTAGCCTCTTAGCTCCAGATCGTGTCTTGCTGCTTAATTAGGCCTCAGATGTTACTAGAGCCATGCACCAATGTGCGCTGTAACTGCACGGCATGCACTGATATCCGAGGCCTAGTCGAGCAGCAAGCCGTGGCCTGGGGTGAAGAGGAAGAAAGGAATGCTTGCAACGAGAAATGAAAAAGCAGAGGACCAGACCAGACAGGAGGCTGAGGGGACGGCCAGACATGTGAGCAGTGAGGTGAGCATTATTGTTATTACTTTTTTTTTAACTGTTTGTCTGACCCTCAATAGTTCACCAACATGGCCACAAAAATTGGGGATTACAAATGTTTTTAAAATTTGAGAATTCAACTTGAGAATTCAATTCTCTCATTTCTTATTAATGCTGTGTCATTACTTATTACTGACTTGTTTGGTACGATGATACCGATCTGTAGCTGTTATCTGTTCTTTAAAAAAAAGGTTCTTGTTTTTATAAAATGTTTAAAAAATATATAAATATTTTAGATTTTTTTTAAACTTGCTTCTTTGTTTCTGGGGTTGAATTCCTTGCAGTAGCTCCAAATCTGTCAGATTGCAAGGGCATATCCTATGTACAGCGCCCTCTTTAGATCACACACAGATTTTCAATTAGATTCAGATCTCTACTCTGGCTAGGTCATTCCAAAACTTTCATCTTCTTCTGACAAAACAATTCTTTAGTTGATTTGGAAATATGCTTACACTGCGTGCAGAATTATTAGGCAAGTTGTATTTCAGGGGATTATTTTTATTATTGATCAACAACTATGTTCTCAACCAACCCAAAAGACTCATAAGTATCAAAGCGTAATATTTTTGGAAGTTGGAGTGGTTTTTTTTTTAGATTTGGCTATCTTAGGAGGATATCTGTTTGTGCAGGTAACTATTACTGTGCAGAATTATTAGGCAACTTAATAAAAACCAAATACAATCCCATCTCACTTGTTTATTTTCACCAGGTAAACCAATATAACTGCACAAAATTTAGAAATAAACATTTCTGACAAGCAAAAACAAAACAAAAAAAAATTAGTGACCAATAAAGCCACCTTTCTTTATGATGACACTCAGCAGCCTTCCATCCATAGATTCTGTCAGTTGCTTGATCTGTTTACGATCAACATTGCGTGCAGTAGCCACCACAGCTTCCCAGACACTGTTCCGAGAGGTGGACTGTTTTCCCTCCCTGTAGATCTCACATTTTATGAGGGACCACAGGTTCTCTATGGGGTTTAGATCAGGTGAATAAGGGGGCCATCTCATTATTTTTTCTTCTTTGAGACCTTTACTGGCCAGCCACGCTGTGGAGTAGTTGGAGGCATGTGATGGAGCATTGTCCTGCATGAAAATGAAAATCATGTTTTTCTTGAACGATACCGACTTCTTCCTGTACCACTGCTTGAAGAAGTTGTCTTCCAGAAACTGGCAGCAGGTCTGGGAGTTGAGCTTCACTCCATCCTCAACCCGAAAAGGTCCCAGAAGTTCATCTTTGATGATACCAGCCCATACCATGACCCCACCTCCACCTTGCTGGCGTCTGAGTCAGAGTGGAGCTCTCTGCCCTTTACTGATCCAGCCTCTGGCCCATCCATCTGGTCCATGAAGAGTCACTCTCATTTCATCAGTCCATAAAACCTTTGAAAAGTCAGTCTTAAGATATTTCTTGGCCCAGTTTTGACGTTTTATCTTATGTTTCTTGATCAAAGGGGGTCATTTTTCAGCCTTCTTTACCTTGGCCATGTCCCTGAGTATCGCACACCTTGTGCTTTTTGTTACTCCAGTAACATTGCAGCTCTGAAATATGGCAAAACTGGTGGCAAATGGCATCTTGGCAGCTTCACGCCTGATTTTCCTCAATTCATGGGCAGTTATTTTGCGCCTTTTTTGCCCAACACGCTTCTTGCGACCCTGTTGGCTATTTGCCATGAAACGCTTGATTGTTCGGTGATCACGCTTCAAAAGTTTGGCAATTTCAAGATTGCTGCATCCCTCTGCAAGACATCTCACAATTTTGGACTTTTCAGAGCCCGTCAAATCTCTCTTCTGACCCATTTTGCCAAAGGAAAGAAAGTTGCCTAATAATTAAGCACACCTTATATAGGGTTTTGATGTCATTAGACAACACCCCTCCTCATTACAGAGATGCACATCACCTGATTTACTTAATTTGTAGTTGGCTCTCAAGCCTGAAAAGCTTGGAGTAGGACAAAATGTATTAAAAGTATCATGTGATCCAAAAACAACTTGCCTAATAATTCTGCACGTAGTGTAGGGTCATTGTTGTGCTGAAATGTGAAATTCCTCATCACCTTCAGTTTTTTAGCGAAATCCAGAAAGTTTTGATGCAAAATTGACAATTGACTGATATATGGAAGTCTTCATAATTCCCCCCACCTTGACTAAAGCCACAGTTCCAGCTGCAGAAAAACAGCCCCACAGCATAATGCTGCCTCCACTATGCTTCACTATGGGCAGGTGTTCTTTTGGACAGTGTTGTCTTTTGCTAAACATACCTTTTAGAATTCTGGCCAAAAAGTTAAGCTCTTAAAAGTTAAGGGTGCTCTCTAGCGTTGAGCGAGCACTAAAGTGCTGGCATGCTCATCACTCGAACCAAGCAATTCCTAATGCTTGGATGTTCGTTTCGAGTAACGAGTATAATGGGAATTAACGGGACTTAAACGTTAAGGGTGTTCACATTTAAACAACTAAAACCTGGAAAGTTAGTGGTCCATATATGCGCTGCCAGCATGTGAAATCCACTTCTTCACTAAATTAAAAACATACCATACTTATCTCCTGAAGAAGACGTGGGTTACACTTTGAAACACGTAGAAAAATAAAAGAAACCGCCAGTGGAACCGCAACAGCCTTTCAACCCTGGTCAGGTCAGCATATATCGATACAATTTCTGATATTTTTTGATCAGATAAGACCATATCCTTGTGGTATTTTTTCTCCTCAACTTTTTTTTGCACATTTAAGCAACCACATTATTAAGTTTTGCTATTTTTTATTTTCCCTCTTGAAATGCTTTCAGCTTGTTTCTCAATGGATTTGTACACATTATGGGTGACATTAAAGGTGGAAAAAGTTCTGAAATTATTCTTTTTGGTATGATTTTTTTTTACATGACAAAAACCTGCATTTTAGCAGAGGCGTGTAGACTTTTTATAGTCATTTTGTGGACAGTTGAAACTAGAAGTTTACATATACTATATAAAAAGACACATCTGCATGTTTTTCTCAATATCTGACATGACATCAGAATAAACCTTTCCCGTTTTAGGTCAATTAGGATTACCATAATTATTAATATTTGCCAAATGCCAGAATAATAAGAGAAAGATAATGTTTTAAGGAATTTTTTTACTTACTGTACAGTCAAAAGTTTACATACACTAAGATTACTATGCCTTTAAACAATTCGGGACTGCCCATATGATGATGTCATGTTTTTGGAAACGTCTGGCAGCATCATGTTGTGGGGTGGTTTTTCTGCAGGAGGGACTAGTGCACTTCCCAAAATAGATGGCATCATGAGAAAAGAAGATTATGTGGCAATACAGAAGCAACATCTCCAGACATCTGCCAGGATGTTAAAGCTTGGGCAGAAAAGGGTCTTCCAAATGGACAATGACCCGAAGCATACTGCCAAAATGGTAAAAAAAAAGGGGCTTAAGGATAACAAAGTCAATGTTTTGAAGTGGCCATCACAGAATCCTGATCTCAATCCTATTGAAAATGTATAGGCAAAACTGAAAAGGCAGATGTGAGCAAGGTGACCTACAACTATTGTGAGAAGCTTGTGGAAGGATATCCCAAACGTTTGACCCAAGTCATTCAGTTTAACTCCTTAACGTCCAATGACGAGCATAGCCCATCATGGCCAGGTGTCAGTTCCCGGACCAAGAAGGGCTATATCCATCGTGCATTTAAACTGTCACTGCATGTAAGTGACAGTTCAGTGCCGACAGCTGTCTGTGACAGCTGAGAGGCACAGGAAGAGGTGCAGGGACCCATGCTGACGGTCCCCACACCCAGCTCGCTGTGTTCGGTCAGTCAATCTGACTGACTGATCACAGCATGATCATGCAGGAGATGATGAAATATCAGCACCTCCTGCCCGATCAGTGCAGCAGCCCAGATCTGCCAGTGGCCGAGCTTCTGCACTAACAGCCAGGAATGGTGTCAGCACTGCCTCTGGCTGTTAACCCCCTAAACGCTGCGATCGAGCACAATCACAGCATTCAGGAGAGAGGTAGAGGGACGGGATCTCCTTCTGCCTTCAGATCAGTGCCCCCATGATGTCATGTCGCCATGGTGACTCGGAGTCGTCAGGACGACCCCCGGGTCACCAAGCTACAGAAATCTTCTGAGACCATGCTCACAGGTCTGAGGTCCGTCATCTGTTAATGGAAATATAGGTGGCTTCCATGTTACTGGTAGCACAAAGGCTCTGGAAAAGCAAAATGGCCCCTTGCCCCCCAAAAGAAATTCAGCAAATTCTGCTCTCTCAAATCCAAATGCCCCCTCCGTTCTGAGCCCCACTGTGCATAAACCACCTTTAGCGTTCACATTTTGCAGGGGTATAATTTCCAAGATGGGGTCACTTGAGCACTTATTGGCTCTGTATATGGAGTCTGCAAACTATTCTAGGAAAATCTGATCTCCTTCACTCCCGAGATTCCCCGTATGGCTAAGTAGTACTGTACAGCCACAGATGGGGTATTTCTATATCCAGCAGAAATTGCGGGACAAATTCTGATTTCAATTTTAGCCACTTCTTGTGTGAAAATGTACAATTTGGGGCTAAAACAAAATTTTTGTGGTAAGAATGTAATTTTTTTTCTTTACTGCCCAATGGCATAACATTCTCCGCACCTCTAGATTAATTGATCAAGAGGTGTATTTTGTAAAATGGGGTCACTTATGAGGAGTGCTGCTGTTCTGGCACCTCAGGGGCTCTCCCAGTGGGTCATGGCACCCTCAAATCATAATAGTAAAATCTGCACTATAATATGGCGCCCCTTCTCTTTTGAGCTTTGCACTGTGCCTCAAAAGTAGTTTTCACCCACACATAGGGTATTGACACAGGAGAAATTGCACAATTGCGGTCTATTTTCTCCTGTTACCCTTGGAGAAAGTAAAAAATTTTGAGCTAAAAGAAACATTTTGCAGGAAAAATTTGATTTTTTTTTTTAAATTTTTAAATTTTCTTAGCTCTGTTATAAACTTCTGTAATGCACCTGGTTGTTCAAGATGCTCATCACACATCTAGATAAGTTACTTGAGAGGTCTAGTTTTCAAAATTGTATCATTTGTTGGGGGTTTCCACTGTTTAGGCACATCAGGGGCCCTCCAAAAGTGACATGGCTTTCGCTTCCAACCAATTTTGTGTTCAAAAAGTCAAACTTTGCTCCTTCCCTTCCAGGTCCTGATGTGCTCCCAAACAGTGGTCTTCCTCCAACATGGAGTGTCGGCGAACTCAAGAGAAATTGCACAACAATTTTTGGGGTCCAGTTTCACCTGCTACCTTTGTTAAAATAAAAACATTGGGGGCTAAAATGATTTTTGTTGAAAAAATTAGATTTTTAATTTTCAGGGCTCTCCGTTATAAACTTATGTGAAGGATCTGGGGGTTCAGGGTGCTCACCAAACATCTAGATACGTCCCTTGAGGGGTCTAGTTTCCAAAATGGTGTCACCTGTGGGGCTTTCCACTGTATAGGCACATCAAGGGCTCTCCAAACGCAACATGGAGTCCGATCTCGATTCCAACCAATTTTACGTTCAAAACCTCAAACGGTGCTCCTTCCCTTCCAAGCCCTGCCGTGGCCTAAAGAGTGATTTTTATCCACAGATAGGGTATCTGTGTACCCTGGAGAAATTGCCCAACAAATATTGTGGTTCATTTACTCCTGATACCATTGAGAAAATAAAAAAATTGTGTCGGAATTAAAAAAAAAACATCTTCCACATTGCTTCAGTTCTTGTGAAGCACTGAAGGGTTATTAAACGTCTTGAATGTGGTTTTGAGCACTTAGAGGGGTGTAGTTTTTAGAATGGTATCATTTTTGGGTATTTTCTGTTATGTAGGCCCCCAAAATCACTTAAAATGTGATGTGGTCCCTAAAAAAATGGTTTTGTAAATTTTGCTGGAAAAATTAGAAATCGCTAGTCAAATTTTAACCCTAACAAAAAAAATTGTTTCAAAAGTTGTGCTGATGTAAAGTAGACATGTGGGAAATGTTATTTATTAACTATTGTGTGTCACATAACTCTCTGATTTAGGGGCATGAAAATGAAAAGTGTAAAAATTTTAAAATTTTTAAAAATGTTGCCAAATTTACGTTCTTTTTTTCACAAATAAACACAAGTAATTTCGAAGAAATGTTACCAACATTATAAAGTACAATATTTCACGAGAAAACAATCTCAGAATCAGTGGGATCCATTGAAGCGTTCTAGAGTTATAACCACATAAAGTGACAGTGGTCAGATTTCAAAATTAAGGCCTGGTCATTAACCTGCAAAGTGGCTTGGTCGGTAAGGGTTTAAGGGGAATGGTACCAAATACTAATGAAATGTATGTACTTGACTTTGCAGTAAATAATAAAAATGGCTTAAAACATTCTCTCTCTCATTATTCCTGCATTTGGCAAATATTAATAATTATGGCAATGCTAATTGAACTAAAATGGGAAAGGTTTATTCTAATTTCATGTCAGATTTTGAGAAAAACATACATACCGTATATACTCGAGTATAAGCCGAGATTTTCAGCCCAAATTTTTGGGCTGAAAGTGCCCCTCTCGGCTTATACTCGAGTCACGGTAGCGGTGGGGTTGGCGGGTGAGGGCGCTGAGGCATACTTACCTAGTCCTGGCGATCCTGGCGCTCCCCCTGCCGTCCCACGGTCTTCTGTGCTGCAGCTTCTTCCCCTCTTCAGCGGTCACATGGGACCGCTCATTACAGAAATGAATAGGCGGCTCCACCTCCCATAGGGGTGGAGCCGCCTATTCATTTCTCTAATCAGCGGTGCCGGTGACCGCTGACAGGAAGAGGCTGCAGCACAGAAGATGGGGAGGAAGGCGGGGAGCGCCAGGATCGCTAGGACTAGGTAAGTATGTCATATTTACCTGTCCACGTTCCAGCCGCCGGGCGTCGCTCCATCTTCCCGGCGCCTCCATCTTCCCGGCGTCTGAGCTCTGACTGTTCAGGCAGAGGGCGCGATGACGCATATAGTGTGCGCGGCGCCCTCTGCCTGATCAGTCAGAGCCGAGACGCCGGGAAGATGGAGGCGCCGGGACCGGACGCCGGGAGCTGCAATCAAGAAAGGTGAGTATGTGGTTTTTTTTTTTTATTGCAGCAGCAGCAGCGGCACAGATTTATGTGGAGCATCTATGGCGCAGTATGAACGGTGCAGAGCACTATATGGGGCATCTGTGCAGCATCTATGGGGCAGTATGAACGGTGCAGAGCAATATATGGGGCATCTGTGCAGCATCTATGGGGCAGTATGAACGGTGCAGAGCAATATATGGGGCATCTGTGCAGCATCTATGGGGCAATATGAACGGTGCAGAGCACTGTATGGGGCATCTGTGCAGCATCTATGGGGCAATATGAACGGTGCAGAGCACTGTATGGGGCATCTGTGCAGCATCTATGGGGCAATATGAACGGTGCAGAGCACTGTATGGGGCATCTGTGCAGCATCTATGGGGCAATATGAACGGTGCAGAGCACTGTATGGGGCATCTGTGCAGCATCTATGGGGCAATATGAAAGGTGCAGAGCACTGTATGGGGCACAGATATTGGGCAAAAATGAACGGTGCAGAGCACTATATGGGGCACAGATATGGGGCAATATGAACGGTGCAGAGCACTATATGGCACAACTATGGGGAAATAATGATCTATTTTTATTTTTGAAATTCACCGGTAAATGCTGCATTTCCACCCTAGGCTTATACTCGAGTCAATAAGTTTTCCCAGTTTTTTTGTGGCAAAATTAGGGGGTCGGCTTATACTCGGGTCGGCTTATACTCGAGTATGTACGGTATGTGTCTTTTTATATAGTATACTGTGGTAGCTCAACTCACGTTGCATTATATGGAGGTAGAAAAGAGGAACATCGTCTCTTTAAATCTTTGATTGGTTTATTATGCAGCATAAACCAGCAAGAGAGGAAAATAAACTCAGCCTTTCAGCCTAAAACAGGAAAACAACAAAGAAAAATACAACGCTGCAACACAGTCCGTACTTAAGCAGGTAACATCCTCCTCTGGAGCAACACTGGTTCAGTCTTTCCTCCACAAGACACAAACCATTGGAGAATTCACTCTCCAGTCTTGCTGACCAAAGACTGCCTCTAAGAGCTCAGTTATTTAAACCCAAGACCATGTGACTCCACCATCATGTGACTCATCATATGATCTTGACATCACACAGGTCCTATCAGGACTCTCCATGTGGAGATACGGTGGACCTCCTCCCACCCGCTCTATGAAGGTCCACTAAAACCAGCCCATAACATAACTTAACCTTCACAACACGTAGTGTGGAAAATACTCGCGTTTCGTATCACTGATGCCATGAAGCGCAGTGACACATATCTCCCCTCTATTACATTACTGGTGACTTTGTCACAGAATGTAAGCTTCTAGTTTCAATTGTATGTAGACTATAATTGTATTATATCTTATCACAGGGGCAGGATGATGCCCATGACTGGATGAAGGCATCATATGAAGCAGTTAACATGCTTTGGATATTTCTTATATGGGATTCTTTATGATTTTACATTGTCACATCTTCCCATTCAGGTTCCTACAATTTCGGATCTTCTCAGTGGATATCTTCTATATGAGACAACTTTTTTGATTGACCCATCCAGGATGGATAGGGACAGAGAAAAGACGACAGAGAGGATATTACACCTCATCCTAGAAATCATCTTTCGGCTTACTGGAGAGGTGAGAAATTCTGATGAGGTCACATTACATTATTCTTATCTATAGTAACTAGCTATTGAACCCGTTCTACGCCCGGGTGGCGAGCATTTATATTGGTATATGGTCTCCATCCTGGTATGTGCTGCTCCATCCTGCACCCCCATCCTGTCATGTGCTGCTCCCATCCTGCGTCCCCATCCTGTCATGTGCTGCTCCCATCCTGCGCCCCCATTCTGACATGTGCTGCTCCCATCCTGCGCCCCCATTCTGACATGTGCTGCTCCCATCCTGCGCCCCCATTCTGACATGTGCTGCTCCCATCCTGCGCCTCCATTCTGACATGTGCTGCACCCATCCTGCGTCCCCATCCTGTCATGTGCTGCTCCCATCCTGCGTCCCCATCCTGTCATGTGCTGCTCCCATCCTGCGCCCCCGTTCTGTCATGTGCTGCTCCCATCCTGCGCCACCGTTCTTTAATTTGCTGCTCCCATCCATATGCCCCATACGCTGCTCCATAAAGGTTTATGGCCCCCATAAATATATGCCCCGTACACTGCTCCATAAAGGTTGATGGCCCCCATAAGATGCTCCATAGTATATGCCCCAGTACTCTGCTCCATAAAGGTTTATGGCCCCCATAAGATGCTCCATAGTATATGCCCCCGTACGCTGTTCCATAAAGGTTTATGGCCCCCATAAGATGCTCCATGGTATATGCCCCCGTACACTGCTCCATTATGGTTTATGGCCCCCATAAGATGCTCCATAGTATATGCCCCGTACACTGCTCCATTATGGTTTATGGCCCCCGTAAGATGCTCCATAGTGTATGCCCCGTTCGCTGTTCCATAAAGGTTTATAGCCCCCATAAGATGCTCCATGGTATATGCCCCCGTACACTGCTCCATTATGGTTTATGGCCCCATAAGATGCTCCATTATGGTTTATGGCCCCATAAGATGCTCCATTGTATATGCCCCGTATGATGCTGCAATATATAAAAAAAAAAAATACCATACTCACCTATGGTCGCTGGGCGCCGAGTGCTGGGGGGCCTGAGCAGGCGGGGACACCGGCGCGCTGTGGGGGTCAGGTGCTGGTATTGCCGCCAGCTCAGGCCCCCCAGCACTTACTATATTCACCTGGCCCCGTTCCACCGCTGCGCGCCGCCATCTTCCCGGTCCTCTGGCTGTGACTGGTCAGTCAAAGGGCGGCGCCGGCGCGCATTAAGCGCGTCATCGCGCCCTCTGAACTGAAGGTCACAGGCCGAGGACCGGGAAGATGGCGGCTCGCAGTGGTGGAACGGGGCCAGGTGAATATAGCTCATACTTACCCTCCTGGCGGTCCCTGCTTCTCTGTTGGAGATCGCGGTGTGCGTTCAGTGTTTACGCATACTGCGATCTCCTGGGAGGGTCACTCTGTGAGGCCCAGACTGCGCCGGCGCTTGTGCTTGCGCAATCTATAAAGGCTTCGGACAGAGTGACGCTCCCAGCGTTATATTATAGATACCAGATGGACAGAACCGGAAAGGTGATGAGTATGGAAATGTCTGAAGTGAGATTTATTAATGTGTGTCTCCATAAACAGAATTACACGGCAGTGAAAAAGACCACTAAGCACTGTAAGGCCCCTGTGTCTGAAAGAAGAAGAAGAACCCTGAGACGAACCATGGGACCTCAACCTCACCCCATGAAAGATGAGGAGATAAATGACCAGAAGATCCTAGAACTCACCTATAAGATGATTGCGCTGCTGACTAGAGAGGTGACATTGCTGGCAAAACTGGGACATTATACATAATATTATGGAGGGATAGGGGTGATGACTGTATCATTATGTGTGTAAGGTTCCTATAAGATGTCAGGATATTGCAGTTTGTTTCTCCATGGAGGAGTGGGAGTATATAGAAGGACACAAGGATCTGTACAAGGATGTCATAGTAGAGAGTAACCAACCCCTCACATCCCCAGGTAATAGACAGAACTAAGTACACATGTCCTATAATTATAGAGTAAAGAATTAATTCACTCCCTGTATGTGTTTCCTACAGTTCTATCTAGTAAGAGGACAACACCAGAGAGATGGCCCAGTCCTCTTCTTCCACAGGACTGGTCAGAAGAAAGTTACAATGTTCCTCAGGATGATCAGGTAAATGGAGTAGGGTTGAGCGAAACGGATCGGTCATTTTCATAAGTCACCGACTTTTGGCAAGAAACCTGACCTGATCCCTGTGTGGGGTCGGCCATGCGGTACGCGACCTTCGCGCCAAAGTCGCGTTTCATATGACGCGTTCAGCGCCATTTCTCAGCCAATGAAGGAGGACGCAGAGTGTGGGCAACGTGATTACATAGTTATCGGTCCCCACCATCTTAGAGAAGGGTATGGCAGTGATTGGCTTGCTTTCTGCGGCGTCACAGGGGCTATAAAGGGGCGTTCCCGCCAACCGCCATCTTACTGCTGCTGATCTGAGCATAGGGAGAGGTTGCTGCCGCTTCGTCAGAAGCAGGGATAGCGTTAGGCAGGGAATATAAACCCCCAAACCGCTTGTGCTGTAGCGATTTCCACTGTCCAACACCACCTTTTCTTTGCAGGGACAGTGGAGTTTTTTTTTTGGTGCATCAGCTCTGTAGCTTATTAGGCTGCCTGATAAGGCTCCCTGATAGCTGCATTGCTGTGTGTACGCCGCTGTGCAAACCAACTGCTTTTTTCAAAGCACAAATCCTGTTGTTCCTTCCTTTCTGCACAGCTATCTTGTTTGTTTGTCCACACTTTTGTGTGCAGCAGTCCTTTTTATTGCTGCCTGCCATACTTTTCTGAGATTACTGTAGGGAGATAGTAATTGTAGTACAGTCCCTTTTTTTTTATTTTTTTTATTTTTTTATATATCTTCAAGCCACTTTCTGCCACTGAAACTGTGTAGTGTGAAACAGTGGGCCTGTATTTTTCTGCACTGTCCCACACCTAAAAAGGGAGATTTATATTGCCAATCAGTGCATCTGTGTCAGTCCAGTCTGTTGTATCTGTCAGTCATTTTGTGCCACAGAAACAATACTGTAAAACTGTGGGCCAGATTGATTCACTAGTCGCCCATCCCCCCCAAAAAGAAGGGGAGATTAATATTGGCAAATCTGTGCATCTGTGCCAGTCCAGTCTGTGGTATCGGTCTGTCACTTTGTGCCACTGAAACACTACTGTAAAACTGTGGGCCAGATTGATTCACTAGTCTCCCATCACAAAAAAAAGAAGGGGAGATTAATATTGGCAAATCTGTGCATCTGTGCCAGTCCAGTCTGTGGTATCGGTCTGTCATTTTGTGCCACTGAAACACTACTGTAAAACTGTGGGCCAGATTGATTCACTAGTCTCCCATCCCCCCCAAAAAAGAAGGGGAGATTAATATTGGCAAATCTGTGCATCTGTGCCAGTCCAGTCTGTGGTATCGGTCTGTCATTTTGTGCCACTGAAACACTACTGTAAAACTGTGGGCCAGATTGATTCACTAGTCTCCCATCCCCCCCCAAAAAAAGAAGGGGAGATTAATATTGGCAAATCTGTGCATCTGCGTCAGTCCTGTTAGTGGCATATCTGTCAGCCACTGTCTGCCGCTGAAACTGTGTACTGTAATACAGTGGGCCTGATTTTCCCTGCACTCTCACACACCTATAAAGGGAGATTTAAATTCACAACAATTTTGCGTCCACCTTGTAACTGGTTTTACAATACCAAATAACGTTTGTTAGTTTGGTTACATATTTCCAAGAATGAGGAAGTCTGGTGGAAGAGGTTGTGACCGTGGGCGGTCATTGCCAGCTGGTAATGATGGTAGTGGTGGTGGAGCATCAGGTGGTTGTGGGAAAAGCAATATAGCACCTAAGTCTCGAGTTGTTCAGCCACCGTCATCGTCTGGCTACACAAGGCCTCAAACGCTCCCTTTCTGGGAGTAGGAAAACCGCTTTTAAAGCCGGAGCAGCAGGAACAAGTTTTGGCTTTCCTTGCTGACTCTGCCTCTAGCTCTTTTGCCTCCTCTTCGGAAAGTGCAAAATGTAAAAGCAGCGTGTCGTCAGTGGATGTTCCCGGTCAGGGACAAGTCGCTTCCTTTCTTCACCCAGAACAACAGAGAAGGATGCGTCAGGCGACACAACGGGTTACTCCATGGAGCTCTTTACACATACCGTTCCTGGGTTAGAAAGGGAAATTGTTAACAGGTCATGTCAATTACAAGATGAATCGGACATGGAGTGCACAGATGCACAGCCACAGCCAGATTCTTATGCTGTTCCTTTGACTCAAATCACAACATTGCCCTCGCAGTGTACTGATCCAGAATCTGACCCAGATGAGACTATGGAGCCCCGTCACGAACGCTATAGCACCGGCTTACACGGTGACACAGAGGAAGGTGCACAGGACATAGAAGAGGAGGTCATAGATGACCCAGTTGTTGACCCCGACTGGCAGCCATTAGGGGAACAGGGTGCAGCCAGCAGTAGCTCTGAAGTGGAGGAGGAGGAGCCGCAGCAGGCATCAACATCGCAACAGGTTCCATCTGGCAGGCCCGTATCTGGCCAAAAACGTGTGGCAAAACCAAAACCAGTTGTAGGACAGCGTGGCCATCCGGTTAAAGTAGCTCAGTGTGCAATGCCTGAAAAGGTATCCAATAGTAGGAAGAGTACAGTCTGGCATTTTTTTAACCAACATCCAAATGATCAGTGCAAAGTCATCTGTAAGAAATGCTCAAACACCTTTAGCAGAGGTCAGAATGTTAAAAGTCTAAATACAAGTTGCATGCGTAGACATTTAAACACCATGCACCTACAAGCCTGGACTAATGTCCCTTAACGTTGTTGCACCCTCTGACAATGAAGCTAGGCAGCAACGCTACATCCCTTCCCTCACTGTAAGCCCAACGTTTACCACACCACTTGCAGCAAATGTGGAGGTTTTGTCGCAAGGCCAAAGCAGTCAGGGAATCACCAGGTTCTTGGTAGGAAACACTGTATGTAGGCCAACAGCAAGAATACCATCACCAACCCTCTCTCAGTCTGCCATGTCCACCGGCACCCCCGCTAGTACCACCATATGCAGCTCTCCAGTCCAGCTCACCCTACAAGAGACTCTCGTTAGGAAAAGGAAGTACTCATCCTCTCATCCGCGTACACAGGGTTTGAACGCCCACATTGCTAGACAAATCTCGTTAGAGATGATGCCCTACCGGTTAGTTCAAAGCGAAGCTTTCAAAGCCCAGATGTACTATGCTGTACCACGCTACGAGCTACCCAGTCAACACTTCTTTTCGAGAAAAGCCATCCCAGCCCTCCACCAGCACGTAAAAGACCGCATTGTCCATGCACTCAGGCAATCTGTGAGTAGAAAGATGCACCTGACAACAGATGCATGGACCAGTAGGCATGGCCAGGGGCATTACGTGTCCATCACGGCACACTGGGTTAATGTGGTGGATGCCGGGTCCACAGGGGACAGCAATATTTGGACAGTTCTGCCTAGCCCACGGTCTAGGAAACAGTTGGCTTTAGGCGTTCGCCCCACTTCCTCCTCCTCCTCGTCCTCCAACAGAAGCGACAGCTCATCCACAGACCGCAGTCGCATGACCACTCCATCCGCAGCTGCCACTGTTGCACACGAGGTGTCCCATTATGGAACAACTAGTGGCAAGCGTCAGCAGGCTGTGTTGGAAATGAAGTGTTTGGGCGACAACAGACACACCGCGGAAGTTCTGTCCAAGTTCTTGCAGCAAGAAACTCAGTCATGGCTGGGCAGTGTACATCTTGAGGCAGGCAAGGTAGTCAGTGATAACGGAAGGAATTTTATGGCGGCCATAGCCCTTTCACAACTGAAACACATTCCTTGTCTGGCTCACACCTTGAACCTGGTGGTGCAGTGCTTCCTGAAAAGTTATCCAGGGTTACCCGACCTGCTCCTGAAGGTGCGCAGACTTTGCTTGCACATCCGCCGTTCACCCATACACTGCAGCCATATGCAGAACCATCAGCGATCTTTGAAGCTTCCAGAGCACCACCTAATCATCGACATTTCAACAAGGTGGAACTCCACACTGCACATGCTTCAGAGACTGTGCGAACAGAGTCGTGCTGTTATGTATTTGTGGGAGGATACACATACACGGGCAGGCAGTTGGATGGCAGACATGGAGTTGTCAGGTGTGCAGTGGTCGAAGCTATAAGACCTCTGTCAAGTTCTTCAGTGTTTTGAGGAATGCACACGGCTGGTTAGTGCAGACAAAGCCATAATAAGCATGAACATCCCCCTAAAGCATCTGCTGATGCAAAGTTTGACACACATAAAGGAGCAGGCGTCTGCAGCCGAGGACGAGGGAAGCCATGATGACAGTCAGCCATTGTCTGGTCAGGGAAGTCTACTGGACGAGGTGGCGGGCGAAGAGGAGGAGGACGAAGAGAATGATGGGGATGAGTATTTTTTGGATGAGGAAGCTTCTCAGGGGGCAATAGAAACTGGTGGCGTTGCAATGCCAGGTTCAGGGTTTTTGAGGGAGGCAAGTGACATTGATTTGCCCGAAAGTGCTCCTCAACCCAGCACAAGCAGTGAATTGACAAGTGGAACATTGGCCCACATGGCGGATTATGCCTTGCGTATCCTAAAAAGGGACCCCCGCATTATAAAAATGATGACCGATGACGATTACTGGTTGGCCTGCCTCCTGGATCCACGCTATAAATGGGAAACTGCAAAACATCATGCCACATGAGAATTTTGAACAAATATTGGCAACCAAACAAGCAACTCTTGTTGACCGTTTGATTCAGGCATTCCCAGCACACAGCGCCGGTGATGGTTCTCACACGAGCTGCAGGGGGCAACAGGGCAGAGGTGTTAGAGGTGCACAAATGAGAAGTGGCGTTGGACAGAGGGGTTTTCTGACCAGGTTGTGGAGTGATTTCGCAATGACCGCAGACAGGACAGGTACTGCAGCATCAATTCAAAGTGACAGGAGACAACATTTGTCCAGTATGGTTACTAACTATTTTTCCTCCCCTATCGATGTTCTCCCTCACCCGTCATTCCCATTTGATTACTGGGCATCCAAAATAGACACCTGGCCTGAATTGTCCGAATATGCATTGCTGGAGCTCGCTTGCACAGCAGCTAGTGTGCTATCAGAAAAAGTATTCAGTGCTGCTGGTTCAATACTGACCGAAAAAAGGACTCGTCTGGCTACCCAAAATGTTGATGATCTAACCTTCATTAAAATGAACCACTCATGGATTTCTAATTATTTTGCCCCACCTTTCCCGGCTGACACCCGGCTGGAACTTATTTAGATCTGCATCGAGCCTACTTTTTAATTTTAGGCCTACTAAGTCTGTCTGCGGTCCCTCCTTCCAATAGTCCTCCACTGACCACACCAATGCTGCCTGTGTACCCCTGGAACCTATTTAAAAGTGCATAGAGCCACCTTTTTTATGTTAGGCCTACTAAGTCTGTCTGCGGTCCCTCCTTCCTATAGTCCTCCACTGACCACACCAATGTTGCCTGTGTACCCCTGGAACCTATTTAAAATTGGATAGAGCCACCTTTTTTTTATGTTAGGCCTACTAAGTCTGTCTGCGGTCCCTCCTTCCAATAGTCCTCCACTGACCACACCAATGCTGCCTGAACTGCTTTTAGCCCACTTTATTATTTGGGCCTATATCTGTGTTTCCTCCTCATCCTGCCCATTGCCCAGCCAGTGCTAGATGAGTCTGCTGGTACATTGACCCAGACCGCTACTTTCCCCTTGCACGCTACACAGCCAGATTCTGACCCTGCTGAAAGTCAGGTTCCCCTTCCCGCATACTATACCACCTTACACGGGGACAAAGAGGAAGGTGCAGATGAAAGTGCAGGTTCCATCATCAGGTGGGGGGATACTCGTTATCGATGTCACTGGCACAGGGCTTCTCATAGTATGCAAAAGTGTCACTGCCAGTGGGAGGCGTCCCCGCCGTGCAAACACACCGCCGTACTTTGAGGGGCCCTGTGCCAGTGCCAATGCGAACGAGTGGGCCCCCCCTGCTTGCTCAGGAAAACAGCACTTGCAAAGTTGAAATACTTACCTCTCCCTGCTCCACTGCCGTGACGTGGTCCACGTTTCCTGGGCCCACTAAATACTTGAACCAACCATACCCCCCACAACTTTAGCCAAATGACCCCCAATTTCTAATGCCTAACTATTATTATAAGGTAAATTAAGATTGACAAGCTTCAGTACCAAGAATGGATGTTTTTGTCATTAAAATTGGCACTGTAGGTGTTTTCCTGGCCTCCACTCACTGCCGACTATGCTTCCCCATTGACTTGCATTGGGTTTCGTGTTTCGGTCGATCCCCGACCCCGACTTTTCGCGATAATCGGCCGATTTCACTCGACTCGACTTTTGAGATCGTCGGGTTTCGCAAAACCCGACTCAACCCTAAAAAAGTAAAAGTCGCTCAACCCTAAAATGGAGTAAAGATTTTACGAAATGTTCCCTCTGATTTGTAGAAGGCTGTGAAGGTCTTGTTCAGTCTTGTTTTATCCACCAGTATTAGGCGAGGTTCACAACAGCGTATTTCATGGTCTGTGTACAGACAAAGATGCCCGGTCAGTCTCCCGACCCGAACATTCAGACTCATATGTATCTAGAGACCTGCAGTCAGTCTGTCTGGGCATTTTAGTCCATATACAAACTGTGAAATATGCTAGTGTGAGGCAGGACTTACTATATATGTTTTATATGGAGATGGCAGGATTAAAGCTGATCATAGACATTAGATATTGTGTGGATATTTTCAACATTTTCTAGTTATGGAGACTGCTGCGTACAATTAGGAACCAGCAACTATGGAGATGTCATGTCATTTTTGGACATCATACGAATTCTGCATCTGTATGTTACATTTACAATATTTGTTTCAGGGTAAAGATCTGACCCATATCAATGCTGCAGAGACATATGTGAGAGGCGATGAGCGGTGTAAACAGGAGATTCCAGAAGATAATCGCTCAGGTGAGTTAATGAGAATCTACTCATTCTCTGAGTGGTACAATTCTGTAGCCTCTGTTACAGAATTTTTTAAATTAATCTTACTTGCACAAATATCTGGTTCGTAACTGAAAAAGAAAAAAAAAACAAAAAAAACTTTTGACACTTTTCTTTTAATTAACGTGTGTAAGGCAAAATTACATTGCAAAAAAATTATTATTTTTTCCCCCACAAAGAAAAGTAATGCGAAGCCATGCTGTATACATTCTGTCCTGTTAGTACAAATTTACTGTCACTGCAGCTAGTCACTGGCAACAGCAAAGACGTTCTTGTCAGTATTGCAGTCGTGCCTGTCAGAAAAGTAAGTATAGAGACTGGCGGAATATCAGGGCAACATTGGAAAAGGAATGTGGGGAGACAATAGGATGAGTATGATGATCTACAGGTTAATAGGTTTCTAAAGCTGTGCAGCACACACACTGAAGCCCGGCTACCGGGAGGAAATTACCTTTATTCCTCCTGAGAGCCTCCAGCTTTGAGTTACAGAGGCTCAGCCGGCATGGCTTCAGTCACCGCTCAATAAAAAGTAATTAAAAATTGTAAAAATATTTTTTAAAAAATCACAAAATAAAGATCAAAAAAGAAAAAATATTAATCCAATAAATACATTTATTTGTGTAAAAATAAGTACACATTTGGTATCGCCACCTGCGGAATGACCAGACCTATAAAACTGTCCCACTAGTTAACCACTTCAGTGAACACCGTTAAAGGGAACCTGTCACCCCGTTTTTTGAGATTGAGCTATAAATACTGTTAAATAGGGCCTGCGCTGTGTGTTCCTATAGTGTATGTAGTGTACCCCGATTCCCCATGTATGCTGAGAAATAACTTACCAAAGTTGCCGTTTTCGCCTGTCAATCAGGCTGGTCAGGTCGGGAGGGCGTGGTGATATCGCTGGTTCTTCCTCAGCTTTACGTTGGTGGCGTAGTGGCGTAGTGGTGAACAAGCAGCGCGCGATCTGCGCTGTCATCCCTTTCGTCGGTGGGGGCGGTGTTGTGAATTCTGTGGCTGAATTCACTCCTGTGGTCACAAGTGGTACTGCAGCTTCTGAGCTTCCTCCCTCAGGTGTTCTGGTGAGCTCGTTAACTGCTTCATTACTTAACTCCGCCTGATGCTGCTATCCTGGCTCCTTGTCAATGTTTCAGTGTTGGATCTGAGCTTCTCCTGATTGTTCCTGTGACCTGCTGCTCTGTATAGCTAAGTGCCTTTTGCTTTTTGTTGCTTTTTTTCTGTCCAGCTTGTCTTTTGTTTTGCTGGAAGCTCTGAGACGCAAAGGGTGTACCGCCGTGCCGTTAGTTCGGCACGGTGGGTTTTTTTTGCCCCCTTTGCGTGGTTTTGCTTTAGGGTTTTTTGTAGACTGCAAAGTTCGCTTTACTGTCCTCGCTCTGTCCTAGAATATCGGGCCCCACTTTGCTGAATCTATTTCATCCCTACGTTTTGTCTTTTCATCTTACTCACAGTCATTATATGTGGGGGGCTGCCTTTTCCTTTGGGGAATTTCTCTGGGGCAAGTCAGGCCTATTTTTCTATCTTCAGGCTAGCTAGTTTCTTAGGCTGTGCCGAGTTGCCTAGGTAGTTGTTAGGCGCAATCCACAGCCGCTTTTAGTTGTGTTTAGGATAGGATCAGGTGTGCAGTCTACAGAGTTTCCACGTCTCAGAGCTCGTTCTTGTATTTTTGGGTATTTGTCAGATCACTGTGTGCGCTCTGATCGCTAGCACACTGTGTTTCTGGATTGCCTTCATAACACCTGTCATTAGCAAACATAACAGTACAAGGAGCCAAACTAATGATTCTCAATAGAGGGAAAGAAAAAGTTCTGACATCATTTTTTTTTTTTTTCTCTGCTCTGTGTTCACTTTTTTTTTTCCCCTAGACATTTGGGTGATTCTGGACACAGGTGTGGACATGGATATTCAGGGTCTGTGCTCTTCAATGGATAATCTCGTTATAAATGTACAAAAAATTCAAGATACTATTGATCAGAAATCTATGTTAGAACCAAGAATTCCTATTCCTGATTTGTTTTTTGGAGATAGAACTAAGTTTCTAAGTTTCAAAAATAATTGTAAGCTATTTCTGGCCTTGAAACCTCATTCTTCTGGTAATCCTATTCAACAGGTTTTGATTATTATTTCTTTTTTGCGCGGCGACCCTCAAGACTGGGCATTTTCTCTTGCGCCAGGAGACCCTGCATTGAGTAGTGTCGATGCGTTTTTCCTGGCGCTCGGATTGCTGTACGATGAGCCTAATTCAGTGGATCAGGCTGAGAAAAATTTGCTGGCTTTGTGCCAGGGTCAGGATGATATAGAAGTATATTGTCAGAAATTTAGGAAATGGTCAGTACTCACTCAGTGGAATGAATCTGCGCTGGCAGCTTTGTTCAGAAAGGGTCTCTCTGAGGCTCTTAAGGATGTCATGGTGGGATTTCCTATGCCTGCTGGTTTGAATGAGTCTTTGTCTTTGGCCATTCAGATCGGTCGACGCTTGCACGAGCGTAAATCTGTGCACCATTTGGCGGTACTGCCTGAGGTTAAACCTGAGCCTATGCAGTGCGATAGGACTATGACTAGAGTTGAACGGCAGGAATACAGACGTCTGAATGGTCTGTGTTTCTACTGTGGTGATTCCACTCATGCTATTTCTGATTGTCCTAAGCGCACTAAGCGGTCCGCTAGGTCTGCCGTCATTGGTACTGTACAGTCCAAATTCCTTCTGTCCATTACCTTGATATGCTCTTTGTCGTCGTTTTCTGTCATGGCGTTTGTGGATTCGGGCGCTGCCCTGAATCTGATGGATTTGGATTATGCTAAACGTTGTGGGTTTTTCTTGGAGCCTTTGCGGTGTCCTATTCCATTGAGAGGAATTGATGCTACACCTTTGGCCAAGAATAAACCTCAATACTGGGCCCAGCTGACCATGTGCATGGCTCCTGCACATCAGGAAGTTATTCGCTTTCTGGTGTTGCATAATCTGCATGATGTGGTCGTGTTGGGGTTGCCATGGCTACAAACCCATAATCCAGTATTGGATTGGAATTCCATGTCGGTATCCAGCTGGGGTTGTCAGGGGGTACATGGTGATGTTCCATTTTTGTCGATTTCGTCATCCACCCCTTCTGAGGTCCCAGAGTTCTTGTCTGATTATCAGGATGTATTTGAAGAGCCCAAGTCCGATGCTCTACCTCCACATAGGGATTGTGATTGTGCTATCAATTTGATTCCTGGTAGTAAATTCCCTAAAGGTCGATTATTTAATTTATCCGTGCCCGAACACGCCGCTATGCGCAGTTATGTGAAGGAATCCCTGGAGAAGGGACATATTCGCCCATCGTCATCACCACTGGGAGCAGGGTTCTTCTTTGTAGCCAAGAAGGATGGTTCGCTGAGACCGTGTATTGATTACCGCCTTCTTAATAAGATCACTGTTAAATTTCAGTATCCCTTGCCATTGTTATCTGACTTGTTTGCTCGGATTAAGGGGGCTAGTTGGTTCACTAAGATAGATCTTCGTGGTGCGTATAATCTGGTGAGAATCAGGCAAGGAGATGAATGGAAAACTGCATTCAATACGCCCGAGGGTCATTTTGAGTATCTAGTGATGCCGTTCGGACTTGCCAATGCTCCATCTGTGTTTCAGTCTTTTATGCATGACATCTTCCGTGAGTATCTGGATAAATTCCTGATTGTTTACTTGGATGACATTTTGATCTTCTCAGATGATTGGGAGTCTCATGTGAAGCAGGTCAGAATGGTTTTTCAGGTCCTGCGTGCTAACTCTTTGTTTGTGAAGGGATCAAAGTGTCTCTTCGGTGTGCAGAAAGTTTCATTTTTAGGGTTCATCTTTACCCCTTCTACTATCGAGATGGATCCAGTTAAGGTCCAAGCCATCCAGGATTGGATTCAGCCGACATCTCTGAAAAGTCTGCAAAAGTTCCTGGGCTTTGCTAATTTTTATCGTCGCTTCATCTGTAATTTTTCTAGCATTGCCAAACCATTGACCGATTTGACCAAGAAGGGTGCTGATTTGGTTAATTGGTCTTCTGCTGCTGTGGAAGCTTTTCAGGAGTTGAAGCGTCGTTTTTGTTCTGCCCCTGTGTTGTGTCAGCCAGATGTTTCTCTTCCGTTCCAGGTCGAGGTTGATGCTTCTGAGATTGGAGCAGGGGCGGTTTTGTCACAGAGAGGTTCTGATTGCTCAGTGATGAAACCATGTGCTTTCTTTTCCAGGAAGTTTTCGCCCGCTGAGCGTAATTATGATGTGGGCAATCGAGAGTTGCTGGCCATGAACTGGGCATTCGAGGAGTGGCGTCATTGGCTTGAAGGAGCTAAGCATCGCGTGGTGGTATTGACTGATCATAAGAACTTGACTTATCTCGAGTCTGCCAAGCGCTTGAATCCTAGACAGGCCCGTTGGTCGTTATTTTTTGCCCGCTTCGACTTTGTGATTTCGTACCTTCCGGGCTCTAAAAATGTGAAGGCGGATGCTCTGTCTAGGAGTTTTGTGCCCGACTCTCCGGGTTTATCTGAGCCAGCGGGTATCCTCAAGGAAGGAGTCATTGTGTCTGCCATCTCCCCTGATTTGCGGCGGGTGCTGCAAAAATTTCAGGCGAATAAACCTGATCGTTGTCCAGCAGAGAAACTGTTCGTCCCTGATAGGTGGACTAATAAACTTATCTCTGAACTTCATTGTTCGGTGTTGGCTGGTCATCCTGGAATCTTTGGTACCAGAGAGTTAGTGGCTAGATCCTTCTGGTGGCCATCTCTGTCACGGGATGTACGTACTTTTGTGCAGTCCTGTGGGATTTGTGCTAGGGCTAAGCCCTGCTGTTCTCGTGCCAGTGGGTTGCTTTTGCCCTTGCCGGTCCCAAAGAGGCCTTGGACACATATTTCGATGGATTTCATTTCTGACCTTCCCGTTTCTCAAAAGATGTCAGTCATTTGGGTGGTCTGTGATCGCTTTTCTAAAATGGTCCATCTGGTGCCCTTGGCTAAATTGCCTTCCTCCTCTGATTTGGTACCTTTGTTCTTTCAGCATGTGGTTCGGTTGCATGGCATTCCTGAGAATATTGTTTCTGACAGAGGTTCCCAGTTTGTTTCAAGGTTTTGGCGAGCCTTTTGTGGTAGGATGGGCATTGACCTATCCTTTTCCTCGGCTTTCCATCCTCAGACTAATGGCCAGACCGAACGAACCAATCAGACCTTGGAAACATATCTGAGATGTTTTGTTTCTGCAGACCAGGATGATTGGGTGTCCTTTTTGCCGTTGGCTGAGTTCGCCCTTAATAATCGGGCCAGCTCGGCTACCTTGGTTTCTCCATTTTTTTGCAATTCTGGGTTCCATCCTCGTTTCTCTTCAGGACAGGTTGAGTCTTCGGACTGTCCTGGTGTGGATTCTGTGGTGGATAGGTTGCAGCAGATCTGGACTCAGGTAGTGGACAATTTGATCTTGTCCCAGGAGAAAGCTCAACTTTTCGCTAATCGCAGACGCCGTGTGGGTCCCCGACTTCGTGTTGGGGATCTGGTTTGGTTATCTTCTCGTCATATTCCTATGAAGGTTTCCTCTCCTAAATTTAAACCTCGTTTTATTGGTCCGTATAGGATTTCTGAGGTTCTCAATCCTGTGTCTTTTCGTTTGACCCTCCCAGACTCCTTTTCCATACATAATGTATTCCATAGGTCGTTGTTGCGGAGATACGTGGCACCTATGGTTCCATCTGTTGAGCCTCCTGCCCCGGTTTTGGTGGAGGGGGAATTGGAGTATATTGTGGAGAAGATTTTGGATTCTCGTGTTTCTAGACGGAAACTCCAGTATCTGGTTAAATGGAAGGGTTATGCTCAGGAAGATAATTCCTGGGTTTTTGCCTCTGATGTTCATGCTTCCGATCTTGTTCGTGCCTTTCATGCGGCTCATCCTGGTCGGCCTGGGGGCTCTGGTGAGGGTTCGGTGACCCCTCCTCAAGGGGGGGGTACTGTTGTGAATTCTGTGGCTGAATTCACTCCTGTGGTCACAAGTGGTACTGCAGCTTCTGAGCTTCCTCCCTCAGGTGTTCTGGTGAGCTCGTTAACTGCTTCATTACTTAACTCCGCCTGATGCTGCTATCCTGGCTCCTTGTCAATGTTTCAGTGTTGGATCTGAGCTTCTCCTGATTGTTCCTGTGACCTGCTGCTCTGTATAGCTAAGTGCCTTTTGCTTTTTGTTGCTTTTTTTCTGTCCAGCTTGTCTTTTGTTTTGCTGGAAGCTCTGAGACGCAAAGGGTGTACCGCCGTGCCGTTAGTTCGGCACGGTGGTTTTTTTTTGCCCCCTTTGCGTGGTTTTGCTTTAGGGTTTTTTGTAGACTGCAAAGTTCGCTTTACTGTCCTCGCTCTGTCCTAGAATATCGGGCCCCACTTTGCTGAATCTATTTCATCCCTACGTTTTGTCTTTTCATCTTACTCACAGTCATTATATGTGGGGGGCTGCCTTTTCCTTTGGGGAATTTCTCTGGGGCAAGTCAGGCCTATTTTTCTATCTTCAGGCTAGCTAGTTTCTTAGGCTGTGCCGAGTTGCCTAGGTAGTTGTTAGGCGCAATCCACAGCCGCTTTTAGTTGTGTTTAGGATAGGATCAGGTGTGCAGTCTACAGAGTTTCCACGTCTCAGAGCTCGTTCTTGTATTTTTGGGTATTTGTCAGATCACTGTGTGCGCTCTGATCGCTAGCACACTGTGTTTCTGGATTGCCTTCATAACACCTGTCATTAGCAAACATAACAGGGCGGCCATCTTCCTGGGGCCGCGCGTGCGCAGATCCAGTGCTCTGCTGCACGGGGCTTCAGGAAAATGGCTGCGGGATGCCGCGCGTGCGCATTAGAGATCGCGGCGGCCATTTTCCCAAAGCCGAGATGCAAACTAATATTAATTCCTGAACTTCTGGTGTTTGTTGATTCTGCCTCCCAAAAATCGGAATAGAATGCGATTAAAAAATGGCATGTGCCCACAAATGGTACCAATACGAACATCAACTCGTACGACAAAAAAAAAAGGCAAAACATGACACTGCCGGATGAAATATGGAAAAATTATAGCTCTCAAAATATGGCTATGCGCCATAAAAAGCATTTTTTAGTGTGTGACAGCAGCCAAACACAGAAAAAATGCTATAAAGTTGTAAAATTTGGCCTGGTTAGGAAGGTTAAAAACAGGCTTCGGAGTGAAGGGGTTAAAGCAACAGAATCTTTCACTCATAGACAATTGATTCTGGCCAATTTACAATTTCTTCTGGCCAAGCAATCAAATTCCTGATAATAATCAACAGTAGCTGGAGAAGAATCCTTATCTGGATGTACAAATGAGTGACTTAGTTTGAGAAACGCGTTAGACTACATTGAAGATCTACAGAAAGCTGAGGCGGAGTATGACTTGAAAATATGCATGATTTTAAGAGCATGTTCACAATGGCCATGGAAACAAATAAAACCAAAGAAAAAACAGTATGTGCATATACCCTAATGAATATTAATAAGTGAAAAATCTAATACATTAAATAATTAACATAGGGTACTTAGTAAACACTGTTTTTGATCAATAAAAGCATAAAGCTGTCCCACCGCCGCAAGGTGTACCCTGTTGGGACAGTGCCCACGACTCTTTTGAGTCATCGGTGGGTATTCCTGGAGTAGTGTATAATTCATAGGTTTCGTCAAACTCAATCTGACAGGTGCCCCGCCCCCTATCAAAGTGTATCAAAGTGTGTAACCCCTCCCCTCCCCTTGTTTGACGGCTGGTATCCAGCTGTCCCTCCTTGTTTGATTTCCCCTTTTGATATCGTTTATATAACACATGTTTATAATTATAGCCTAGTCGTGTATTTATTTTACACGTGGTTTATAACACCTTTCTCATTTGTTTTATATTAGATTTTATACGTAGCCCGAGACTGGTGTTTCTGTATGCAATCCTACATCCTGTTATGTGAAAAGTATTCTCATATTATACCAGTATTTCTTTTTATATTTTATTCACAGTGTATCCATATAGTGAATAGGGCTGGTGTTTCTGTATGCAATCCTACATCCTGTTATGTGAAAAGTATTCTCATATTATATCAGTATTTCTTTTTATATTTTATTCACAGTGTATCCATATAGTTCTGAACTTAAAGCTGCTTATTTGTGCTCTACTGAACACTAACTAAATGGTGAACATTACCTAAATTAGGTTAACTGTGGGTCAGAGGTTTATAGCACCTAGGTCAAGCAATTGTTGTTGTATTTGCGTACCCAATAAATGTTTATTTTCACAAGCAGAAGAGGCAGCTTTTCTCTTTGTACATGTATTGTACCTGAATTGATATTTGCTTTCTCTTTTTTGTGTCCTGAAGATGGTATCTGAGAAGTTATTTGTTATCTACTGAGGTCATTGCAAGCTGTGTTTATTCACATTGTAGCAGGTTTTATCCTTGTGGCTGCCTTATATACACAGAAGAGATATGCACCAATGTCACAACACAAGTTATAATATGACCCAATGTTACAATACAAGTAAGAAGCGGCGTGTTTTATACGAATAAAAACCAAAGACACGATATTGTAAAAATGTAAAAAATTTTATTTCTCACAATAAAACAGCATCTCAAAGACATTTCAATACTATAAAAATTCTTACAGAATATAAAAAGTAAAAACATTAAAATAGTACAATGAACAATTACACTTCTTACAAAATAATTAATATAGAGTTACAAGGCGAGTACAGCATTTTAGCCAGTACATTCTTTACATCGTGAGCCACATGGTTTGCAGCATCGGTAGAGACCTTTTTTTAGGTAGCAGAGTTCCACGTGTGGAACCTAATGACGGGGAATGTAAAGATTGAATTGTACGGGGAGCCGCCGCTAACTTCAGCGGTGTAGATACAGAGCGTGTCTCACTGTTGGTAATTTTTAATTCATCTAAAAGCTTCCTAGTAGCGGTGTTACCCACAACTGTAGACGGCATATTTAGTTCGGCCATAGCCTGCATAAATGAATCCCAACCCGGCGGTAAATTTCTACTGTTCAGAGCATGGCTCTGCGTTGTACTACGTACCAAATCCAGTAAGTTAGACCCTGGTATTACGGATCCTTTGAAAATAAATTCAGCATTATTATTCCATGCTGTGACATTTTTATTCTGCAGCAACCTGTTTAGTAAAAATTCAGCATTCTTTTTATATCTTTGGTTTATATCATATTAGCTTTTTGTCATAGGTCAGGGATTTTTTTTTTTTTTTGCACTTTATTAATATGCGGTTATTAGTCATTTAGGACTTATGTTATCATGTTTTTTGCACTTTATTAATATGCTGACCACATAGGTCAGGGATTTTTGCACTTTATTAATATGCGTGCCACATAGGTCAGTGATTTTTGCACTTTATTAACATACAACACACACAAGAAATAGACATTTAGAACTTATTTATGATTAATATGCGATTATTAGTCATTTAGGACTTATGTTATCATGTTTTTGCACTTTATTAATATGCGGCTATTAGTCATTTAGGACTTATGTTATCATGTTTTTGCACTTTATTAATATGCGTGCCACATAGGTCAGGGATTTTTTGTACTTTATTAATATGCGGGCCACAAACACTTCTGCACCCACGGGCGCTTCTCAACCAACCATGCATCCGGTACTCATCAGGCACTGTGAAATAATGCAAAAATACATCTGTGTGCGGCTGTCGGCATCAACATTTTGCTATTATAAGTTTATGGTTCTGTAAAGAACACGCAACACATACAGAACTCACACACACACACAAATACACACAACACACAACACGCACATATTATGAAAAATGACAACCATTGTATGTGATTTAAAAGACTTTAGTTAGATTTATCAGGGGTGATTTAGTTTGAAAGCACGCAGTTCCGCGGTAATGTCTGGTGTTGTTAGTATTGCTAATTAGGCCATATAAATAGAAAATTATGTAGAAACCCAAAGTTTTGATAAGTATGAAAATACACCAATATTAACTATTTGTGCTATTTTAGGCGTAAATTTGTCCTATATGTATAGCAGTCAGGAGTTGGGGCGATGAAATATGTGTTACAAGCGTAATGAATTGCAGATATATTCTACAGTGTATGTCATTTTGAGAAATGTGTGGCATAACAATTACCTATTACGGCCACTAGATGGCAGAATATCATATTAATTATACATTGGGGTTTACTTTTGGAAACTTACAAATTCCTATAATTATGCTTATACCTTAGGCGTGTATTTACATGGCGCTGTAATTCGCACTTTTACAGACTATATGTGGATTACAGCCGGTATACAGTAACAGGCGGAATGACTGAGTGTAATATTGCACGCAATACTGTGCAAAGGGTCTGAATACTTATGACCGTGTGATATTTCAGTTTTCTTTTTAATAAATTCGCAAAAATTCTACATTTCTGTTTTGTTCAGGCATGACGGCGTGCAGGGTGTACATTAATATATATATATATATATATCTCAGAATGCAGCTGAATAGTATTGCTAATTAGGCCATATAAATAGAAAATTATGTAGAAACCCAAAGTTTTGATAAGTGTATGAAAATACACCAATATTAACTATTTGTGCTATTTTAGGCGTAAAATTGGCCTATATGTATAGCAGACAGGAGTTGGGGCGATGAAATATGTGTTACAAGCGTAGTGAATTGCAGATATATTCTACAGTGTATGTCATTTTGAGAAATGTGTGGCATAACCAATTACCTATTACGGCCACATTTCTATGCAGTGTATTTTAGAACCAGTGTTTCTGGCTGCAGACTGTAATGTGTAAGGTATTCTCATTATTATATATTGTATTTTATAACACACCATGCCGCTTATATAATAATCACAGTTGTGTCTCTACAGGACAACGTGGCTTACAAAGACATTTCAATAATACAGGGCATGCTGGTCACTAGACAGCCAGAGTTTCTGTGGGGGAGATATACTAACAGAGGTTCTGTTGACCCAAAAAACCGGTGTAGAACGTACACAGAGAGCAACTTACAATATTTACTAAGGTAGCGGAAATGAGTTTACTGCAGTTATCAGAGCATTGTATTTTATTTGACAGCCACAAGTCACACAGGTCATGATGATAGTGTATCTGCAGCATGTTATTTGGAAATAAAGAATCCTTTTTTGTATTCGCCCGCATTTTATATAAAATCTGCATAAAAAAATCTTCTTGGCTACACCAAAACACGTAAGAAACAAATGTATAACTTTTAGATCTACCGCATCCGCAGATATTATTTCAGCGTTCTTTAATTCTACATTATTTTAGCACATATTAATTTCACAACTTTTATATGATATTTATAACACTCATTTTATATGAGTTCTCTAACACATTCTCACGGGGATATTATATATATATATTTTGTGTTTTGCGCAATTATTTGACACTGTAATTCGCATTTTATATAAAATATGCATAAAAAAATCTTCACATTCTCACGGGAATATTATATATATATTTTGTGCTCTGCATCATTATTTGACACTGTAATTCGCATTTTATATAAAATCTGCATAAAAAAATCTTCTTGGCTACACCAAAACACGTAAGAAACAAATGTATAACTTTTAGAGCTACCGCATCCGCAGATATTATTTCAGCGTTCTTTAATTCTACATTATTTTAGCACATATTAATTTCACAACTTTTATATGATATTTATAACACTCATTTTATATGAGTTCTCTAACACATTCTCACGGGAATATTATATATATATTTTGTGCTCTGCATCATTATTTGACACTGTAATTCGCATTTTATATAAAATCTGCATAAAAAAATCTTCTTGGCTACACCAAAACACGTAAGAAACAAATGTATAACTTTTAGATCTACCGCATCCGCAGATATTATTTCAGCGTTCTTTAATTCTACATTATTTTAGCACATATTAATTTCACAACTTTTATATGATATTTATAACACTCATTTTATATGAGTTTTCTAATACATTCTCACGGGGATATTATATATATATATTTTGTGTTTTGCGCAGTTATTTGACACTGTAATTCGCATTTTATATAAAATCTGCATAAAAAATCTTCTTGGCTGCACCAAAACATGTAAGAAACAAATGTATAACTTTTAGCGCTGTCGCATCCGCAGATATTATTCCAGCGTTCTTTAATTCTACATTATTTTATCACATATTAATTTCACAACTTTTATATGATATTTATAACACATTCTCATTTATAAGAGATTTATAACACAATATTGTAAAATCATTTATTGGTTCGCGGCCTTACTAATATCCTTTGAAAATAAATTCAGCATTATTATTCCATGCTGTAACATTTCTATTCTGCAGCCGCCTGTTTAGTAAAAATTCAGCATTCTTTTTATATCTTTGGTTTATATTATATTAGCTTTTTGATAATCCCGGGAGTGCCATAAATCTAGCCCTAGTATTTTTGTTATCTCAAAAGGGTGTGACACAGTCACATATATTATTCCAGCATTCTTTAATTCTACATTATTTTAGCACATATTAATTTCACAACTTTTATATGATATTTATAACACTCATTTTATGAGTTTTCTAACACATTCTCACGGGGATATTATATATATATATATATATATATATATATATATATATATATATATTTTGTGTTATGCACCATTATTTGACACTGTAATTCGCATTTTATATGCCGCTACTTTTTCTTGTTTTTTGTGTAAAAATCTCTGGCAGACAGGCACAGCTGTATCTCTACAAGACATGCGGGACACACCAGAGACATTGGAAATTGGGGTTTATAATGTCGAATTCAGAAAATAACCATTTTATATTGAATGACTAATGATTTCTATAGGCCTACTTTACTATGAAATTATGCATAAAAAAATCTTCTTGGTTAACCCAAAACTGTAAGAAACAAACGCATAACTTTTAGCTCGAACACATCAGCATATATTATTACAGTTTTTTGCTGAATTAAAAATTATACAGTTATTTAATATTTTTGGGGCTTAATGACAGGAGAAATTATTGATAGAAACCCAGAATTTTGATACGTGTATGAAAATACACCAATATTAACTATTTGTGCTATTTTAGGCACAAATTTGGTCTATATGCATAACAGACAGGAGTTGGGGCGAAGAAATATGTGTTACATGCGTAGTGAATTGCAAATATATTCTGAAGTGTATGGCATTTTGAGAAATGTGTAGCATAAACAATTACCTATCACGGTCACTAGATGGCAGAATATCATATTAATTATACATTGGGGTTTACTTTTGGAAGCTTATAAAGGCGGTGTGTATGTGCACAGGATGACTTATTTTGTTTTTTATAGTCACTAATATCCATATTAAATGACTCTTTAGCTTTATGAGTAAGAGACAACCTACAAATAGAATCCTTTTCCCTAGTAGTTTTATATTCTATGTCTGATATATTTCTACACAAAGCTACAAAACTATTTTGTAGTTTATAATGTATCACAGTAGTTTCATGTGAAGTTACATCTTAGGTTCTGTTCAGACTATTGTAATATCTGTAGCTTAAAATAGAGCCAAATAGCTACTTTCAAACACGGACATACACCATTGATTTTCGTCACAAATGGATCCAATATACACTATATCTCGTGTCACGGTTTATTTTTCCGCGTTACGGTTTAAAGTTATAATCATTTAAATAATAATTTTCTCATTAGATATGTGATTCGCGATATTTATTTGCTTAGGCTAGATCATTTTCAGTTTAACAATACATTTTATCACAAAAATGACCTTATCTGGGGCCCTAGAAACAACATAGCAGCATTAGTAAGCCCCTTTCTTTTTACATTATCAAGAATCCTTGGGCTAAGATAACGTAAGTTTATATGCATAAAGCATTTAATATAGTGCACCAAACATGATATGGTTTTTGATTTCTATGAACTGTCGCAAACAAATCATATAAGGTTAAAAATATGAATATTATTGAATATAATGTTTTACTATTGTTTACAGTATTTTAGTTACTTTTGTTCATGTACTACTGGTTTCTTCCTCAGTTGTGATTTTTTACCTTTTCTATATAAATATGGGTAAATGAATTGGCCATTATAGATTTATGGCGCTGTAAAGAGAGAGGAGAATTACAGAAATGAGATGGCTGCAGGCAAACACACACACACACAACAAACACACATAACATACAGAAAACACACAACACATACAACAAACATACATACACAACATACAGAACACACACACACACACACACAACACAGAACCCACACACCACAAACACACATAACATACAAAACACACACACACACAACACATACAACAAACATACATACACAACATACAGAACACACACACACACACAACAAACACATAACATACAAAACACACACAGAACACATACAACAAACATACATACACAACATACAGAACACACACACACAAACAAACACACATAACATACAAAACACACACAACACATACAACACACACGACAAACATACACACACACACACACAACACACATACAACACATGCATTACACACAACGCACATAGTATATAGTGCGATTACATTTTAGACCTCGACAGCATTGACACGATAAACCTATAATGGCCAATTCATTTACCCATATTTATATAGAAAAGGTAAAAAATCACAACTGAGGAAGAAACCAGTAGTACATGAACAAAAGTAACTAAAATACTGTAAACAATAGTAAAACATTATATTCAATAATATTCATATTTTTAACCTTATATGATTTGTTTGCGACAGTTCATAGAAATCAAAAACCATATCATGTTTGGTGCACTATATTAAATGCTTTATGCATATAAACTTACGTTATCTTAGCCCAAGGATTCTTGATAATGTAAAAAGAAAGGGGCTTACTAATGCTGCTATGTTGTTTCTAGGGCCCCAGATAAGGTCATTTTTGTGATAAAATGTATTGTTAAACTGAAAATGATCTAGCCTAAGCAAATAAATATCGCGAATCACATATCTAATGAGAAAATTATTATTTAAATGATTATAACTTTAAACCGTAACGCGGAAAAATAAACCGTGACACGAGATATAGTGTATATTGGATCCATTTGTGACGAAAATCAATGGTGTATGTCCGTGTTTGAAAGTAGCTATTTGGCTCTATTTTAAGCTACAGATATTACAATAGTCTGAACAGAACCTAAGATGTAACTTCACATGAAACTACTGTGATACATTATAAACTACAAAATAGTTTTGTAGCTTTGTGTAGAAATATATCAGACATAGAATATAAAACTACTAGGGAAAAGGATTCTATTTGTAGGTTGTCTCTTACTCATAAAGCTAAAGAGTCATTTAATATGGATATTAGTGACTATAAAAAACAAAATAAGTCATCCTGTGCACATACACACCGCCTTTATAAGCTTCCAAAAGTAAACCCCAATGTATAATTAATATGATATTCTGCCATCTAGTGACCGTGATAGGTAATTGTTTATGCTACACATTTCTCAAAATGCCATACACTTCAGAATATATTTGCAATTCACTACGCATGTAACACATATTTCTTCGCCCCAACTCCTGTCTGTTATGCATATAGACCAAATTTGTGCCTAAAATAGCACAAATAGTTAATATTGGTGTATTTTCATACACGTATCAAAATTCTGGGTTTCTATCAATAATTTCTCCTGTCATTAAGCCCCAAAAATATTAAATAACTGTATAATTTTTAATTCAGCAAAAAACTGTAATAATATATGCTGATGTGTTCGAGCTAAAAGTTATGCGTTTGTTTCTTACAGTTTTGGGTTAACCAAGAAGATTTTTTTATGCATAATTTCATAGTAAAGTAGGCCTATAGAAATCATTAGTCATTCAATATAAAATGGTTATTTTCTGAATTCGACATTATAAACCCCAATTTCCAATGTCTCTGGTGTGTCCCGCATGTCTTGTAGAGATACAGCTGTGCCTGTCTGCCAGAGATTTTTACACAAAAAACAAGAAAAAGTAGCGGCATATAAAATGCGAATTACAGTGTCAAATAATGGTGCATAACACAAAATATATATATATATATATATATATATATATATATATATAATATCCCCGTGAGAATGTGTTAGAAAACTCATAAAATGAGTGTTATAAATATCATATAAAAGTTGTGAAATTAATATGTGCTAAAATAATGTAGAATTAAAGAATGCTGGAATAATATATGTGACTGTGTCACACCCTTTTGAGATAACAAAAATACTAGGGCTAGATTTATGGCACTCCCGGGATTATCAAAAAGCTAATATAATATAAACCAAAGATATAAAAAGAATGCTGAATTTTTACTAAACAGGCGGCTGCAGAATAGAAATGTTACAGCATGGAATAATAATGCTGAATTTATTTTCAAAGGATATTAGTAAGGCCGCGAACCAATAAATGATTTTACAATATTGTGTTATAAATCTCTTATAAATGAGAATGTGTTATAAATATCATATAAAAGTTGTGAAATTAATATGTGATAAAATAATGTAGAATTAAAGAACGCTGGAATAATATCTGCGGATGCGACAGCGCTAAAAGTTATACATTTGTTTCTTACATGTTTTGGTGCAGCCAAGAAGATTTTTTATGCAGATTTTATATAAAATGCGAATTACAGTGTCAAATAACTGCGCAAAACACAAAATATATATATATAATATCCCCGTGAGAATGTATTAGAAAACTCATATAAAATGAGTGTTATAAATATCATATAAAAGTTGTGAAATTAATATGTGCTAAAATAATGTAGAATTAAAGAACGCTGAAATAATATCTGCGGATGCGGTAGATCTAAAAGTTATACATTTGTTTCTTACGTGTTTTGGTGTAGCCAAGAAGATTTTTTTATGCAGATTTTATATAAAATGCGAATTACAGTGTCAAATAATGATGCAGAGCACAAAATATATATATAATATTCCCGTGAGAATGTGTTAGAGAACTCATATAAAATGAGTGTTATAAATATCATATAAAAGTTGTGAAATTAATATGTGCTAAAATAATGTAGAATTAAAGAACGCTGAAATAATATCTGCGGATGCGGTAGCTCTAAAAGTTATACATTTGTTTCTTACGTGTTTTGGTGTAGCCAAGAAGATTTTTTTATGCAGATTTTATATAAAATGCGAATTACAGTGTCAAATAATGATGCAGAGCACAAAATATATATATAATATTCCCGTGAGAATGTGAAGATTTTTTTATGCATATTTTATATAAAATGCGAATTACAGTGTCAAATAATTGCGCAAAACACAAAATATATATATATAATATCCCCGTGAGAATGTGTTAGAGAACTCATATAAAATGAGTGTTATAAATATCATATAAAAGTTGTGAAATTAATATGTGCTAAAATAATGTAGAATTAAAGAACGCTGAAATAATATCTGCGGATGCGGTAGATCTAAAAGTTATACATTTGTTTCTTACGTGTTTTGGTGTAGCCAAGAAGATTTTTTTATGCAGATTTTATATAAAATGCGGGCGAATACAAAAAAGGATTCTTTATTTCCAAATAACATGCTGCAGATACACTATCATCATGACCTGTGTGACTTGTGGCTGTCAAATAAAATACAATGCTCTGATAACTGCAGTAAACTCATTTCCGCTACCTTAGTAAATATTGTAAGTTGCTCTCTGTGTACGTTCTACACCGGTTTTTTGGGTCAACAGAACCTCTGTTAGTATATCTCCCCCACAGAAACTCTGGCTGTCTAGTGACCAGCATGCCCTGTATTATTGAAATGTCTTTGTAAGCCACGTTGTCCTGTAGAGACACAACTGTGATTATTATATAAGCGGCATGGTGTGTTATAAAATACAATATATAATAATGAGAATACCTTACACATTACAGTCTGCAGCCAGAAACACTGGTTCTAAAATACACTGCATAGAAATGTGGCCGTAATAGGTAATTGGTTATGCCACACATTTCTCAAAATGACATACACTGTAGAATATATCTGCAATTCACTACGCTTGTAACACATATTTCATCGCCCCAACTCCTGTCTGCTATACATATAGGCCAATTTTACGCCTAAAATAGCACAAATAGTTAATATTGGTGTATTTTCATACACTTATCAAAACTTTGGGTTTCTACATAATTTTCTATTTATATGGCCTAATTAGCAATACTATTCAGCTGCATTCTGAGATATATATATATATATATATTAATGTACACCCTGCACGCCGTCATGCCTGAACAAAACAGAAATGTAGAATTTTTGCGAATTTATTAAAAAGAAAACTGAAATATCACACGGTCATAAGTATTCAGACCCTTTGCACAGTATTGCGTGCAATATTACACTCAGTCATTCCGCCTGTTACTGTATACCGGCTGTAATCCACATATAGTCTGTAAAAGTGCGAATTACAGCGCCATGTAAATACACGCCTAAGGTATAAGCATAATTATAGGAATTTGTAAGTTTCCAAAAGTAAACCCCAATGTATAATTAATATGATATTCTGCCATCTAGTGGCCGTAATAGGTAATTGTTATGCCACACATTTCTCAAAATGACATACACTGTAGAATATATCTGCAATTCATTACGCTTGTAACACATATTTCATCGCCCCAACTCCTGACTGCTATACATATAGGACAAATTTACGCCTAAAATAGCACAAATAGTTAATATTGGTGTATTTTCATACTTATCAAAACTTTGGGTTTCTACATAATTTTCTATTTATATGGCCTAATTAGCAATACTAACAACACCAGACATTACCGCGGAACTGCGTGCTTTCAAACTAAATCACCCCTGATAAATCTAGCTAAAGTCTTTTAAATCACATACAATGGTTGTCATTTTTCATAATATGTGCGTGTTGTGTGTTGTGTGTATTTGTGTGTGTGTGTGAGTTCTGTATGTGTTGCGTGTTCTTTACAGAACCATAAACTTATAATAGCAAAATGTTGATGCCGACAGCCGCACACAGATGTATTTTTGCATTATTTCACAGTGCCTGATGAGTACCGGATGCATGGTTGGTTGAGAAGCGCCCGTGGGTGCAGAAGTGTTTGTGGCCCGCATATTAATAAAGTACAAAAAATCCCTGACCTATGTGGCACGCATATTAATAAAGTGCAAAAACATGATAACATAAGTCCTAAATGACTAATAGCCGCATATTAATAAAGTGCAAAAACATGATAACATAAGTCCTAAATGACTAATAATCGCATATTAATCATAAATAAGTTCTAAATGTCTATTTCTTGTGTGTGTTGTATGTTAATAAAGTGCAAAAATCACTGACCTATGTGGCACGCATATTAATAAAGTGCAAAAATCCCTGACCTATGTGGTCAGCATATTAATAAAGTGCAAAAAACATGATAACATAAGTCCTAAATGACTAATAACCGCATATTAATAAAGTGCAAAAAAAAAAAAAAATCCCTGACCTATGACAAAAAGCTAATATGATATAAACCAAAGATATAAAAAGAATGCTGAATTTTTACTAAACAGGTTGCTGCAGAATAAAAATGTCACAGCATGGAATAATAATGCTGAATTTATTTTCAAAGGATCCGTAATACCAGGGTCTAACTTACTGGATTTGGTACGTAGTACAACGCAGAGCCATGCTCTGAACAGTAGAAATTTACCGCCGGGTTGGGATTCATTTATGCAGGCTATGGCCGAACTAAATATGCCGTCTACAGTTGTGGGTAACACCGCTACTAGGAAGCTTTTAGATGAATTAAAAATTACCAACAGTGAGACACGCTCTGTATCTACACCGCTGAAGTTAGCGGCGGCTCCCCGTACAATTCAATCTTTACATTCCCCGTCATTAGGTTCCACACGTGGAACTCTGCTACCTAAAAAAAGGTCTCTACCGATGCTGCAAACCATGTGGCTCACGATGTAAAGAATGTACTGGCTAAAATGCTGTACTCGCCTTGTAACTCTATATTAATTATTTTGTAAGAAGTGTAATTGTTCATTGTACTATTTTAATGTTTTTACTTTTTATATTCTGTAAGAATTTTTATAGTATTGAAATGTCTTTGAGATGCTGTTTTATTGTGAGAAATAAAATTTTTTACATTTTTACAATATCGTGTCTTTGGTTTTTATTCGTATAAAACACGCCGCTTCTTACTTGTATTGTAACATTGGGTCATATTATAACTTGTGTTGTGACATTGGTGCATATCTCTTCTGTGTATATAAGGCAGCCACAAGGATAAAACCTGCTACAATGTGAATAAACACAGCTTGCAATGACCTCAGTAGATAACAAATAACTTCTCAGATACCATCTTCAGGACACAAAAAAGAGAAAGCAAATATCAATTCAGGTACAATACATGTACAAAGAGAAAAGCTGCCTCTTCTGCTTGTGAAAATAAACATTTATTGGGTACGCAAATACAACAACAATTGCTTGACCTAGGTGCTATAAACCTCTGACCCACAGTTAACCTAATTTAGGTAATGTTCACCATTTAGTTAGTGTTCAGTAGAGCACAAATAAGCAGCTTTAAGTTCAGAACTATATGGATACACTGTGAATAAAATATAAAAAGAAATACTGATATAATATGAGAATACTTTTCACATAACAGGATGTAGGATTGCATACAGAAACACCAGCCCTATTCACTATATGGATACACTGTGAATAAAATATAAAAAGAAATACTGGTATAATATGAGAATACTTTTCACATAACAGGATGTAGG
Organism: Ranitomeya imitator; assembly: GCF_032444005.1. Taxonomy (NCBI): domain Eukaryota; kingdom Metazoa; phylum Chordata; class Amphibia; order Anura; family Dendrobatidae; genus Ranitomeya; species Ranitomeya imitator. The sequence goes on along the minus strand of NC_091283.1, from coordinate 642,127,433 downwards.
ATTGCATACAGAAACACCAGTCTCGGGCTACGTATAAAATCTAATATAAAACAAATGAGAAAGGTGTTATAAACCACGTGTAAAATAAATACACGACTAGGCTATAATTATAAACATGTGTTATATAAACGATATCAAAAGGGGAAATCAAACAAGGAGGGACAGCTGGATACCAGCCGTCAAACAAGGGGAGGGGAGGGGTTACACACTTTGATACACTTTGATAGGGGGCGGGGCACCTGTCAGATTGAGTTTGACGAAACCTATGAATTATACACTACTTCCTGGCCCGTCATTGAGCAGTTTAAGTGCCTAAAAATGATAGAAAATTCAAAGTTTAGTTACCCTTTAATATTTTTGAAAGACAAATACACTGTGTTTCACATTAATGAAAGTTCCCTGTTTTCCTCTGTATATTAGTAGACTTTTCTATTTGCCTATACTTTTGCCAACTAGAAATCAAATGATCAGACTCGGGAACAGGAGTATCAATCTCTAGAACAGAGGGGCTCAACTTTGATTTGGTTGTTGAATCAATTTAGGAAATCGTTCAGGAGCATAGAGATAAGAGCTACAGATCTGAGCTGTTAGACATTCTCACTTTTTTCATGGATTTGATTGTCAAATAAAGCTGACCTAATTTCCCAAATTTGGATTAGGGATTGATACAACCCAAAAATTTGATTCAGAGCAAATCAATTAAAGGTGAATTCAGAGTGCTCCAAAGCTTCCAATTTCTATGAAAACATGTGTATGACACTCGCAAGTATGAATATCTTTAATCTAACCAACTTTTTCCATGCGGGAGTAGAAAGTAGATTTGGTGTTTGTAAAATGATTAAGCAGTGGTAACCAACAGGACGCAGACAGTATGGTCAATGAAGAAACAATGGCTCTGTGGATTATTTTGCCTAAAAAATATTTTTACAGCAGATTTATGTGCGATGTTATTTTTCTCTGCGCAAGGTAATGGCCAATAAAAAGCAATGTCTTAATTCAGCCTAGAAAAATAAAAAAAATAAAAAAAATTCAGTGGCAGCTACTTCATAGGTATCCCTCTCAGCAGAAGAACAGTATTGGCTGTGAAAAAGCAATGGCTTCCTTTTATCTATTCAAAAATTATACATTTTTTGGGAGCTGTTTCAGCTTTGTTGTTTGATGTACCCTGTATCGAGTAGGTTTCTTTTTCAGGAGCACCACTCTATGGGACAAAATGGACAGGCTGAAGATGTCTGGCTCTATAGTGGCATTAGCACTGGCAGCATTAGCAATACCATATGGAACATAATGCTAAAGAAATAAATGATTTGGCTATGTAAGGGCATTAGCACTGGCAGTAGCAGCAGTACTACGTACTTGTCAGGCAGGAGACATCTGGCTATCTATCTATAGCAGGGGTGAGCTATTAATTTTCCCAAGGGGCCATATTAGAGGCTGTGACTGTTGTGGAGGGCTGAATCAATAGGCTAAAATTTATTCTGCTCAATATTAATATTAAATATAATTATTTTATATTAATATTAATTGTATGACTTAATATTGAGCACAATTAAGTATGCTGACAGCCCCCTATATATCATGAGCTCTCACACAGCCCCCTATATACCGTATGAGCCCACACACAGCCCCTATATACCGTAAGAGCCCTCACATAACCTCCTATATACAGTATGAGCCCCCACATAGCCTCCTATATACAGCATGAGCCCTCACATAGCCTCCTATATACAGCATGAGCCCTCACATAGCCTCCTATATACAGTATGAGCCCCCACATGGCCTCATATATACAGTATGTGCCCTACATAACCTCTGATATACAGCATGTGCCTCACATAGCCTTTGATATACAGTATGTGCCCCATATAACCCTCTTATGTATAGCATGTTCCACATATAGCCTTTTTACAAAATGTGCCCCACATAACTTCTTATATACAGCACGTGCCCCACATAACCCACCTGTGTACAGAATGAGCCCCACATAGCCTTTTATACAGTATGACCCCCATATAGCCTTTTATATACAGTACAGCATGAGCCCCCCTATATATAGCATGAGTCTCACACAGCACCTTATAATCATGGATGGATGGATGGATGGATGGATGGATGGATGGATGGTGAGGAGGGCACAAGGCGACCCATGTGACACTGTTTTACCCCTTTGGTTGTCTCAGTCCAAGGGTCGCATCCGGCCCTTTGACTGTTTCAATCCGGCCACACTTTGCCCAGGTCTTGTGAGAGGCATTAGCACATTCAGTTGTACAGTATAAAACTTAATGGACAAGGAGGAGATGTCTGGATCTGTAGGGGCAGCATCATCACAGTAAAGAACCTAAATGAAAAGCAAGAGATATCAGGCAGTATTGGGACATCAGCACTAATAACAGCATTAGTCAGTCCCCACTCTCAGCAATGTGTGTGAAAATCCTCACAGATCCCCATGCATGATTCATGTTAACAAATGTAAGTTTTTTCACGGTTGTGTAAAACAATCTTGTCCATCTCGGCACTTTCAAGCTAGGTCAGATCCTGCTACCGGTTCACTCTGTTGACCAAGAAGTCCACGGGGTCAGTCCTCAGGGTAGCTTTCAGAGGAAGGACAAAGTTCTGGTATGACTGAACCTGGTAATTCCTGTGGTACATATCCTTCTATTACTATGCATCAGGTTGGCACATGATAAAACATCTGGTTCATCATCTATCTATATAATCGTCTAAGGGGTACTTGCATCTGTTTGTCTGTCAGTCTGTCTGTCACAGAAATCCTGCGTCAACGATGGGCACAGTCCGGCCGCAAATTCGCCCCTTCCTACTCTCTGTCAGTGCCCCCTCCATACTCCCCTCCAGTCAGCGCTCACACAGGGTTAATGGCTGTGTTACACCGTGTTATGCCGCGGTGTAACGCAGTCCGTTAACGCTGTTATTAACCCTGTGTGACCAACTTTTTACTATCGATGCTGCCTATGCAGCATTGAACAGCAGTGGCTCCAGGACCAATTGTGGCAGTGGAATGTTGAAAATAGAACCGCCGAGTTGGCTGCAGCCACCAGTAGGTCCAAACCACTGGAGAAACTCAGCCCGGAAGTGACTCCCCAGACCAGGCGCTGACTGCAAAGCCCCTCCAGGGACCTCTCTGGATCGCCGGTGCAGTCCCAGCCTCCATCTGCAGCACGCAATTCTGGAGGGATTCCAGGGCATCAGCCACGTTCAGCAGCTGGGTTGAGTGACGTTGTTGGCTTCTCCTCCCTTGTGATGTCATCCCGGTCATGTGGTACCAGATGAGCAACGCCTCTGCTGCTGCAGGTAGGTGGGAACCATCGTAAGAGCGGCTGGTGCAACAGCGCCAGGCCCGGGGAGCAGCCACGGGAAATAAAAAATGCAGCTGGTGCATCCCCACAGAGCCCAGGCTTCAGGAGCAGCAGGAAATCTGCGGCGGAGATACGGAAGACCAGAACGGGGTCTAGGAGATGACCCGCCCTGGATGTCGGCAGCAGCGAGGGCCGGTGCGATTTCCACAGCAGAGGGCAGATCACTGCCAGGGATGTGGGCTACAGGCATGCAGTAGAAGTCTCTCCTCCTCCCAGACGACGTGCTATTGTTGATAGCAGGTCCGAGTCTAGTGGTGGGTTGACTACGTCGGGTTTACCTGGCGATGTCCTCAAGGCTGACTCTGCCTCTGAAGAGGAGGGCGAAATTTCATCTGGCAGTGATGGAAGTGAAGGTGATCGCTGCGGAGGACCCACAACAGCTGTTATGAGGTTTCCTCGTAGTCGGCCTGGTGAGTTACGTAGTTTACATGGGCCTCGGGGGAATGTAGATGATTTGGATTTGAGGGAGCGGTATTTTCAGAGGGCTATGGCGGCTAATAGTACGAAGGGTAAGGAATGTATGAGTGATGTGGTGTCGGAATTTTTTTGTTTGTTTAGTATGGTGCAGGGTTTTTTCTCACCTGTGGCAGGTCCTAGCAGAGTTTGGCAGGGTGGCGTCGGAGGTTCACTATCAGCAGCGGTTGTGGAGACCCCTGTGGCTGTTAGTGGAGGGATTCTCGCACTGGTTACGGTTACTCCAGTTGCGGTTAATAAGACGGTCTCGTCTCCAGCAGATGCTGCGACTCCAGTGGATACAGTATGATTGGATGACAGAGCAAGGGGTGAAGTTTATGTGTGCTTTGATGGCCCCTTAGGGGCTCATTTAAAACAGGAGGTGCGAGGAAAAAAACAATTGAATGATGAGTACGTGGAATTTTTGTTTATTACCGTTAGAGAAGTTTAATCTCGACAGGGTAAATCTTGATGACAGTAAGAAGGATGAGGATCAGCGTAGGCATTATCGACTTATTCCTGCACTTTTCAGAACTGCCTGCAGGCGTTTACCATGTTATCGAGTGTCATTGGGGAGAAAGCTCCAGAGAAATGTTCTGCGGTGTTCTGTTATTTAGATTCCATTAGTGAAGCATACCAGGACAAAAAACACAATGGAGCAACCATCAGCTCACCGGGCTGAGAAATTCCTAGAATAGTTGTGTGGTACACGGAGATTTCAGACTGGTTTCCTGAGTAAATGAACCGTGAAGAAAATGGGAAAATTCAGCAACCGCAAGAGTCATAAAACTTCACAATTATTAGTAGATTTAAAACATAAAAAGGAACATTTTTTAAAAATATAATGGTCGACGCGTTTCGAGTTACACTAGCTCTTAATCATGATTGCTGAATATTCCCATTTTCTTTATGGCGGGATGGCACGGCTGAGGTATGACGAACGGTTCAGACAAAGAAAAGAGGTCCGTCCGAGTTTACGGTGGGACCACAAGGAGATTAGTTTGTGGCTGCAGTTGGTGGTTGAAGCTGGCCTCAGTCCTTTCCCGGGAGTTCCAGGGACACTGCCAATTCGGTTGCATCCACAGCAGGTTCCACCAGAAAGGGTGTGTGCTGGCAGTTTAACGAGCGGGAATGCCGTTTCGGCACATTCTGTAAGTATAAGTACGAATGTTCAGGTTTCGGAGGGTCTCACAGCCATTCCAAGTGCTTTAAGAAAGGAAAAGGAAAATCAAGCAAGGCTTCTTCAAAAAGGGAGGACACTGGTAAGAATAGATTGGATGCTTCCGTTTCTAAATATGTATCAGGATAGGGAAGCGGCTGTGTTGTTAAGCGATGGTTTTAATTTTGGCTTCAGGATTCCGTAGGCTGTGGTGCCACGTTTGGCGCAACCTAAGAATTTGATTTAGGCTCGGATGCATGCGACAGTTGTTAAGGGCAAATTGGATAAGGAACCCCCGTTACCGTGTTTGTGTTTCACCACTAAAAAGCAAATCAAGGCAGCAAAGATTGAGACAGAGAGACTCATTGCCAGAGAGAGTAAAAATAATCCCAAAATATTCTTTAACTACATAAATAGTAAGAAACTAAAAAATGATAGTGTTGGCCCCCTTAAAAATAGTCTGGGTGAAATGGTGGTTGAGGATGAGGAAAAGGCCATTATGCTAAATGACTTTTTTTCATCAGTATTTACACAAGAAAATCCCATGGCAGACAAAATGACTAGTGATAAAAAATCCCCATTAAATGTCACCTGCTTATCCCAGCAGGAAGTGCGGCGGCGTCTAAAAATCACTAAAATTGAGAAATCTCCGGGCCCGAATGGGATACACCCTCGACTACTGCAGGAATTAAGTACAGTCATTGATAGACCATTATTTTTAATCTTTAAAGACTCCATAATAACAGGGTCTGTACCACAGGACTGGCGTATAGCAATTGTGGTGCCAATATTCAAAAAGGGGACAAAAACTGAACTCGGAAATTATAGGCCAGTAAGCTTAACCTCTACTGTGGGTAAAATCCTGGAGAGCATTCTATGGGATGCTATACTGGAGTATCTGAAGAGGAATAACCTCAAGACCCAGTATCAGCACGGGTTTACTAGGGACCGTTCATGTCAGACTAATTTGATCAGTTTCTATGAAGAGGTAAGTTCCGGACTGGACCAAAGGAACCCAGTAGATGTAGTGTATATGGACTTTTCAAAAGCTTTTGATACGGTGCCACACAAAAGGTTGATACATAAAATGAGAATAATGGGGATGGGGGAAAATATGTGTAAGTGGGTTGAGAGCTGGCTCAGGGATAGGAAACAAAGGGTGGTTATTAATGGAACACACTCGGACTGGGTAGCGGTTAGCAGTGGGGTACCACAGGGGTCAGTATTGGGCCCTCTTCTTTTTAACATATTTATTAATGACCTTGTAGGGGGCATTCAGAGTAGAATTTCAATATTTGCAGATGACACTAAACTCTGCAGGTAATCAATACAGAGGAGGACAATTTTATATTACAGGATGATTTATGTAAACTAGAAGCTTGGGCTGATAAATGGCAAATGAGCTTTAATGGGGATAAATATAAGGTCATGCACTTGGGTAGAAGTAATAAGATGTATAATTATGTGCTTAATTCTAAAACTCTGGGCAAAACCGTCAATGAAAAAGACCTGGGTGTATGGGTGGATGACAAACTCATATTCAGTGGCCAGTGTCAGGCAGCTGCTACAAAGGCAAATAAAATAATGGGATGCATTAAAAGAGGCATAGATGCTCATGAGAACATAATTTTACCTCTATACAAGTCACTTGTTCGACCACACTTAGAATACTGTGCACAGTTCTGGTCTCCGGTGTATAAGAAAGACATAGCTGAACTGGAGCGGGTGCAGAGAAGAGCGACCAAGGTTATTAGAGGACTGGGGGGTCTGCAATACCAAGATAGGTCATTACACTTGGGGCTATTTAGTTTGGAAAAACGAAGACTAAGGGGTGATCTTATGTTAATGTATAAATATATGAGGGGACAGTACAAAGACCTTTCTGATGATCTTTTTAATCATAGACCTGAAACAGGGACAAGGGGGCATCCTCTGCGTTTGGAGGAAAAAAGGTTTAAGCATAATAACAGACGCGGATTCTTTACTGTAAGAGCAGTGAGACTATGGAACTCTCTGCCGTATGATGTTGTAATGAGTGATTCATTACTTATATTTAAGAGGGGACTGGATACATTTCTGGAAAAGTATAATGTTACAGGGTATATACACTAGATTCCTTGATAGGGCGTTGATCCAGGGAACTAGTCTGATTGCCGTATGTGGAGTCGGGAAGGAATTTTTTTCCCCAAGGTGGAGCTTACTCTTTGCCACATGGGTTTTTTTTTGCCTTCCTCTGGATCAACATGTTAGGGCAAGTTAGGTTAGGCTATGGGTTGAACTAGATGGACTTAAAGTCTTCCTTCAACCTTAATAACTATGTAACTTTGGCGTTGTGCCCAAAAAGGAGCGCAACAAGTTTCGGTTAATCCATCACTTGTCGCAGACTCAGGGCAGTTTAGTTAATTATGGTATTGATCTGGATATGGCACCTGTATTGTATGTTTCTTTTGACAAGGCCGTGGACTGGGTGCGGAGACTGGGAAAAGGATCTCTCATGACAAAAACAGGCATTGAGTCCATTTTTCGTCTGCCTCCTGTGCACCCTGAGAATTTTATTTAATTGGTTGTTTTTGGGACAGCCAGTATTACCTGGATTGTTGTTTACCAATGGGTTGTTCTATCTCGTGTTTCCTATTTTGAAAAGTTTAGTTGTTTTATTGAATGGATAGTGAGGGAGGAATCTGGTTTGGATTCAGTCTTGCACTATTTAGATGATTTCTTGTGTAGTGGGCAGGCTGGGTCCTCAGTTTGGTTTTTGCTGCTTAGGATAGTTGAACAGGAAGCATCTCATTTTGGCATTCCATTGGCCCCGGAGAAAAATGAGGGCCACTCCATGGTTTGGAAGTTTTTAGGAATTGAATTGGATTCTGTCAGAAAATAAGTTGTTAGATCTGATGTTTTGTGTGCAGAAGGCATTGCGGCGCCAATTGCAATCTCTTTTAGGTAAGTTGAATTTTGCATGTAGAATTTTACCCATGGGATGACTTTTTTTATGGCGATTAGCTCAGGAGATGGTAGGCAAAAAATATCAGTTGCTTTTTTGTGAGATTGAATTCAGAGCACAAGGTGGATTTGTCTCTCTAGGCAGATTTTCTTCAATCTTATGATGGCAGGTCGGTATCGATGGATCGAGTCGTGTCTAATGTGGGTTTGGTTTTGTTCAGACGCGTCTGGTTCTTGTAGTTTTGGGGCCTATTTTGGTGGAAAATGGTGTGATGGAGAGTGGCCGGAATCATGGAAAGCTGCAGGTTTAACAAGAAACATGGCATTGCTGGTAATGTTTCCTATTGTGATGGCCTTGGAAGTTTGGGCACTGAGCTGAGGAACAAGAAAGTTTGTTTCTTTTGTGACAACCTGAGTGTAGTGCATTGTATTAACAACTTGTCAGCTGGATCATTGCCAGTTCTGTCTCTCTTGCGCCACCTAGTGCTCAGGTGTTTGGATTTTAATGTCTCGTTTTGTGCTGATCGTGTACGGGGTGTTTAGAATTCAATAGCTGATGCATTGTCTCACTTCCAGTGGGATCGTTTTAGGGAACTGGCACCAGATGCTAAGGGGTTGGAGACCGATTGGCCCCCGTGGTTGTGGGATCTAGTGTCCGTTCAGCGATGATACTGGTGAGGTGTTCTGTAAACCCCAGTACCTGGTCTCGTTATGTTTCTGCATGGCATCTGTGGCAGGAGCTCGAAGAGTCGGCTGGCGAGCAGGTGACGGAAGTCCCTATTTACTGTTATTTATCATCAGCAAAGCATTTCAGGAGGGCTTTTCGTTCTCAGTGGTAGCTGGTAAGTTAGCAAGTTTGGCATTTTTCTTTAAACTAGTGGATTGGAGGAACTTTACCAAGGATTTTTTGGGTCGCCAAGTGATGAAAGCATGCTGGAGGAGCTATCCGGTAAGGGATTGTTGGTGCTCGGTATCGTTTGAAATATTGGGTCAGCTTTTGTGTTGCCTTGGTGTTGTGTGTACTTCAGAATATGAATGTCGGCTATTGGCGGCGGCTTTTGTTTTGGCATTTTTTGGTGTGTTTAGGTTCAGTGAGCTGTTAAGCAGGAATGTTAAATGTCATGGTGGTCTGTTATCACATGATGTGGGGTGCTCAGAGGAGGCTGTACAGTGCTATTTGAAGCGGTTAAAGACTGATACGGCTGGTACGGGTTGTTTGGTGGAATTGTGGGGTGTGGACAGTTTGTTTGAATACCCAGTGAGATGGGGTTCTTTGTTTTTGGAGGTGAGAGTTCTAATATCCAGTTCCTTTTTGTGACATCAAGATGGATCTGCATTATCGGTATATAAGTTTATTGCCATTTTCAGGTGTGGATTGGCTCGTTGTGGTTTGAATGGTTTAGAGTTTGGTTCTCATTCATTTCGGATTGGGACAGCCACTGAGGCCGTTTGCTGAGGGTTGGGGGCTTAAAGCCGTGAAAAAATCGGAGTCTGCAAGGTATCGGTCTTACGTCTGGCCTCATATGTTATAAGATCCCCCCCAAGAATTTTTATTATTGTTTTATTATTATATTAATATATATAAGGGTTTGTTGCATTCCAGGGAATGTTTGCGATCAGATGGGGTCCATTTAAATGATATTGGTATAGATATGTGGGCATTAGCACTGATGAAGGGAGTCTAAAAGGCACTTTTGGTGTGGTGGGACTCACAGGCATAAGGGGTAATTCCTGCTTGCTATGGCGGAAAAGGAGGGAGTTTTTGAAGGATGTTGCTTACACCAAAGGACGGGGAGCCAACTGCAGGGATGGGTGACCCCCATCGGTGTTAAGCCGGTGTTAAACTTGGAAACGGCTCATTACTGAGAGAGGTCTCAGCTGGACATTTTTGCTATGGGCAACAGTCAGCTGGGTGTCCCTGGGCTGGTTGTGGTGCAGCCGAGGGTGGCCTGGTGGAGCTGTTTGTTACAGTTTTCAAAATGGTTGAACCTTCAGTTCTCTTCCTCCTTTTCAGAGTCAAGTTAATTTTGTTTACTGTTATTGAATGTTATTTATTGTCACGATATGGTATGAAATATCATATAAGTTTAGTTGCTCGTCAGCTCATGAGGTGGGCTAAACCCCCCCTTCACTAGCTGACTCTACTTGTTTCTCTCTGGGCTACGGACTGTATGCTAGAAGGGGGTTTTATTGCCCTGGGGTCGTAAATTCCAGGCTCAGAGGAAAGTCCCTCACCCCTCCCACCTTCACTAGTCAGAACTGGTAAAGTGGCTCCAAAATTCATGAAAGATCCTTTGTTTGGTTTTGGTACGATATTATGCACCATGTTTACGGTAAGAACACGAAAATATATATTCGTATTCCCACTCGGTGTAGGTACCCATCCCTTGAGACTCGGGCTTCTAACTCCGTCTGGTAAAGAAGTAGGGTTTTCTCTGTAAATATGTATCCCAGATAGGACATATTTGATCTCATTAGAATGCTCACGTTAACCCGAGATGATTGATGGGTTTGTTAGAACTATGACGTGTTTTGTAGTGAAGTTATAGAAATTAGAGAGAATAGTTTAAAGTTTAGGCAGAATGTAGAGAGAGGAGGGTCTGGATAAGCCAGCCTTTCTGTGATGTCACAGCCTTAATGTTTTAAGTGTCTGGCAGGCTCTGAGGAGTCACTTGCTGCTTGATTTCTTGTCTTGTCCTGGAAGAGCCCTGCTCACGTCCAAATGAGCTGGGACGTATGGGAAAAACTGCCCTAGCCTGGTTGCCTGCAATGCGTTGAACATGTGAGTGTTACTTTTCTCATTTAAACCCTGTTTATTTCATAATTACCCTTGTACATATTTGCAATTGTCTCATTTATAACCTCTTTATTAAATATTTTTGATAAAGCACTGCCTAATTATTTTTAATGGGATATACTATTATATATTAGTTCGTTCTCCTGTTCTAAACCGTACCCTAAGTCTCTGAAGGGAAATACGCTACTGTTACTGTTGTGTTGGGTTAGCTTCGGACCCGTTTAATCGAAGCTGGTGGCAGCGAAAGTGCGCTGACTGTTGGATTATGCTGAAGCAACTGCGGGTTTGATAATTATTGTTCCTGCCTGAGTGGGAGTAGTTATCGCGTCGCTGCAGCGTGCCCAATAGCCAGTACATAGCAGGCAGCCTTTCTGGCGACTAATTACCCAGGGTGCAGTACCTAATCTGACCTGAGAGTAAAGGGGGCGCCAGAGAGCTGCAAGTGTTAAGTGGAACTGTAAGCGGGATATACATAAATCCCTGCAGTTCGTGGTATATAGAAAAGCAGTGGGATACCTAGAATAAGCCCCTGCTGTAAACTAAGAGGTCAATAGCCTTGTGTGTGGTTTTTTTCATCACATCGTGGAGTGGAGGGATAACTAAGATAAGCCCCCCTGCACATGTGATAGCCGTCTGTTGGCCTAAAGTCACCTCAATCCGTGACGTAGGGGTGACGGTCACGGTGTGAATCCTGACCCATTGGTGACAGCGGTCAGGGGGAATCGTGACAATTGGTGGCAAGGCGGTGGGATATCTTAGAGCATTAGTGATTTGGTTTGAGTAATCATTCCTCTCACTAAAAACTTGCAGAAAGTTCTTGCGAGGACTCTGCGCAAATAAGTTTGGAGAACGAACTCCGTGCTTTTTAGTTGTGAGACAATTGCGTACTGGTAATTATCCCTTCCCTTTCTCTTCGTTTTTCTATCCTATCTTTTATTTGGCAACCATGGCTGCGAAAGGGGAAGCCTGGTACAACCAGCAGAAGAAGGACATTCTTGCTGGGATATGCACGTACCATGGCCTGAACCCCCAGGGTAAGACCAAGATACAAATGGTCGCTGAACTGGTGCAATTTGAAGCAGACCAAGCCAGGTCACAGAGCCCAGAGGCCGCAGAAGCCAGCACAAGCGAACATGGTGCTGCAGCAGAGGTCCAACCACTGAATACGGGCCCTACTGGCAACCAGGGGGGTGCAGACCTCCTCCTGCAGCTGGCTCTGCAACAATGTTCCGCAGATGACCTAGAGAGACGTCTGCAGCTGATCCAGCAATACCAGGAGCGAGCCGAGCGAGAGGCCCAGCGAGCCGAGAGAGAGGCCCGAGCTGAGCGAGAGGCCCAGGCCCAGCGAGCCGAGTGGGAGGCTGAGAGAGCCGAGCGCCAAGCCCAGCGAGAACATGAACTGGAGATGCTCCGGCAGGGGGGGATGCCCTCCACAGCCCAGAGACGTGAGCCCAGCAGCGCTCAGATACCTAAGCCCCGGCCCGATCACTTTCCTGTTATGGAGAAGGACGGGGACTTGGACACTTTTCTGCGGGCCTTTGAGAAAGCCTGCAGACAGTACCAGCTGCCTACAGATGAATGGGCACGATACCTGACACCAGGGCTGAGAGGCAAAGCTTTGGAGGCATTCGCTGCCCTCCCTCAAGAACAAGATGGTGACTATGAGGCCAACCATAGATCGGAAGGGCGGAAGCCAGTCACCACCAGCTGGAGAGGGGGTAAGCCTGCAACCAACGCCAGTACCCCTGCCAGCCAACACACCAGAGGTCCTGGCCCCGTGGCCAACAGCACCAGACCGACCACCGAACCTCGTACGTGTTACACCTGCCATCAGACTGGTCATATCAGTCTCTCCTGCCCAACCAAGCAGAAGAACACCCAAGCCAAGGCCCCAGGGCCTAATGCAGCAGTTCTTTTGGTGGGTGGTGTGGTTGGGAGGGTGTGTGACAACGTACAGCACGTCACTGTGGGAACCCATGTTGATACAGGCCTCAAGGACACCGGGGCTGAACGAACCCTCATCCGACCCGAACTGGCGGCCCCTGAAGAAATCATTCCGGGGAAAACCCTAACTGTCACTGGGATTGGGGGCATCAGCTGTCCCTTACCGATGGCCCGGGTTTTTATTGATTGGGGTGCTGGGAGCGGGGTGAAGGAAGTGGGGCTGTCTGATAATTTGCCCACTGATGTTTTGTTGGGGACTGATTTGGGGAGGATGGTTGCATACTACGTCCCTGACACCCCTCCCCAATCTACTAATAAGGGTAAAGTTAACCCTGATGATGATGATGATGATGGGAGATTCGCATGTGTTACCTGACCATGCTTTATCTTGTAATGATGCATCTAATAACCATTTTTTCCCTAGGATTGATGGTGAAAATGTTGTACCTGTGCCAGCTGAACCTGATAATGATTTTTCTGTGAAGGTTAATGTGTCCATAGGTACAGGCGTGCCCAGCCACGTCGCTCTGCGGAGTGAGACGGCTGAGGAACCCCTAACAGGGGCAAGTGTCGGTGCTACAGGAAATGGGGAGATGCATGGGAACCGTGAGGAAGGTGACGCCATGAAAGTGACCAGTGTCACCGAGGAAGGTAACTGGCCCATAAGTAGCACTGCCCCTGGAGTGTTGGGGGTGGATGGGGAGGTAGAGCCCATAGCAGCGCCGGCTGATGGGCCTGTAGAAATCCCCGGGGAGACAGCCTACGTAGCTGCTGTCACCCGCAGTCAGAGTGCCCGGAACGCAGATAACTGTCAGCCTTCCGGACCCTCCTCAGTCATCACTGTGACTGAACCAGAGGTGGACCCAGAGCAGGTCCAAGAGGGTTCCCGTGGGAAAGGGACCCTGACGTCGCTTTTGGCTTCCCCTAGCCAGGAGTTTCAGGCCGCTCTGCACACAGATGCGAGCCTAGAGAGTTTGAGACAACTCGCCGGGACGCGCTTCTCCGAGACCGATAAGGAGAAGGTGTTCTGGGAACAAGGTAGGTTGTACCGGGAGACAGTACCCGGAGAATCACAAAAGGAGTGGTTGAGGGAAAGACAGCTGGTCGTCCCACAGCAATTCCGGGGTGAGTTGTTGCGGATTGCCCATGAGATCCCGCTAGCTGGACACTTGGGGATCAGCAAAACTAAGGCCCGGCTGTCTCAACACTTCTATTGGCCTAAGATGGGGACAGATGTGTCAAACTACTGCCGCTCCTGTGTCACCTGTCAAAGGGTGGGGAAAGCGGGGCCTGCTCTTAAGGCTCCCCTGATCCCTTTGCCAGTGATAGAGGAGCCTTTCCAGAGGATCGCGGTGGACATTGTGGGCCCGCTGGCCGTCCCCAGCAGCTCTGGAAAGCAATACATCCTTACTGTGGTAGACTATGCTACCCGGTACCCAGAGGCAGTAGCTCTGTCGTCAACTAGGGCAGATAAGGTGGCGGATGCCCTGTTGGCCATCTTTTCACGTGTAGGATTTCCCAGGGAAATGCTTACTGATCAAGGGACCCAATTTATGTCTCGCCTAATGGAGGCTCTCTGTAAGAGAATGCAGGTGAAGCACCTGGTATCGAGTGCGTATCACCCACAGACCAATGGCTTGTGTGAACGCTTCAATGGTACCCTCAAACAGATGCTACGCATGCTGGTTGAGACCCAAGGGCGCGACTGGGAGCGGTACCTCCCACACCTGCTGTTCGCTTACCGAGAAGTTCCGCAGGCCTCGACGGGGTTCTCCCCCTTCGAGCTCCTGTACGGCAGGCGAGTCCGGGGACCCCTTGGGTTGGTAAGAGAATCCTGGGAAGAGGAGCCGAACCCTTCTGAAGTGTCCATAGTGGAGTATGTCATGCGCTTCCGTGACAAGATGCAGACCTTGACGCAGTTGGTGCATGACAACATGACGCAGGCTCAGGCTGATCAGAAGCACTGGTACGACCAGAACGCCCGGGAGCGGACCTACCACGTGGGTCAAAAGGTGTGGGTGCTGGTCCCCGTACCAACGGATAAGCTTCAGGCAGCCTGGGAGGGCCCGTACGTCGTCCACCAACAGCTCAACCCGGTCACTTACGTGGTCACGCTTGACCACGCTCGGGGTAGGCGAAAGGCCTTTCACGTCAACATGATGAAGGCTCATCACGAACGTGAACCTTTCGTCCTACCGGTCTGCAGCTTGCCCGAAGACGGTGAGGAAGACACCCTCCTGGACATGCTGGCCCAAGCCAAGGCCAATGGATCCATTGAGGACGTGGAGGTAAGCGCCTCGTTAACTGAACCCCAGCGGTTGCAGTTGCAAACCACACTGGAACCCTTCCAGTTCGTGTTCTCCAACCGACCTGGGAGGACTGAGTTAGCCGTCCACGAGGTGGACACCGGGAATCACGCCCCACTACGGCGAACACCCTATCGAATCTCTGACCAGGTGCACCAGATTATGCGCCAAGAGATCGATGAGATGTTACAGCTGGGGGTGATTCGACGGTCAAAGAGCACGTGGGCATCACCTGTAGTTCTCGTGCCAAAGAAGGACCGGACCACACGGTTCTGCGTGGACTACAGGGGGCTCAACGCCATTACAGCCTCTGACGCGCACCCCATGCCGCGCATCGAGGAGCTGCTTGAGAAGTTAGCTGACGCAAATTACCTAACAATAATGGATCTGAGTCGAGGATACTGGCAGATTCCCCTGAGCCCTGAGGCACAGGAGAAGTCCGCCTTTATCACACCCTTTGGACTGTACGAGTCCACGGTCATGCCCTTCGGCATGAAGAATGCCCCTGCCACTTTCCAGCGGATGGTCAACCTCCTGCTTCAGGGACTGGAGACGTACGCCGTGGCGTACTTGGATGACATTGCCATCTTCAGTTCCTCCTGGGAGGAACACCTGCAGCATCTCGAGGAGGTGCTCAGGCGAATTCACCAAGCAGGACTGACTATCAAGCCGGGAAAGTGTCAGATGGGCATGAGGGAGGTTCACTACCTGGGGCACCGGGTAGGCGGGAACACCCTGAAGCCAGAGCCTGACAAAGTGGGAGTGATCGTGAACTGGCCCACTCCCGTGACCAAGAAACAGGTGATGTCCTTCTTGGGCACTGCAGGGTACTATAGGCGCTTCGTAAAGCACTATAGTAGCCTGGCAAAACCTTTGACGGACCTAACCAGGAAGAAGCTACCTCACATTGTCAACTGGACAGATGGCTGTGAGGGGGCCTTCCAGGCGTTGAAAACTGCACTGTGCAACGCCCCTGTGTTGAAAGCAGTCGACAGCAGTCGACCGTTCTTGGTGCAGACCGACGCCAGCGAGTTTGGCCTTGGTGCTGTACTCAGCCAGGTTGACTCGGAGGACCAAGAGCACCCCGTGTTATACCTGAGCCGGAAACTTTTGCCGAGGGAAGTGGCCTACTCCACCATCGAGAAGGAGTGCCTGGCCATAGTCTGGGCCCTGCAGCGCTTGCAGCCCTACTTGTACGGTCACACCTTCACTGTGGTGACCGACCACAACCCTCTGCGCTGGCTAAATGCCATGTGTGGAACCAACGGCAGATTGCTACGCTGGAGCCTTGCCCTTCAGCAGTTTGACTTCACCATTGAACATAAAACGGGCAAAGAGCATGGGAATGCAGATGGAGTCTCCCGCCAGGGTGAACCTACTGAGGTGCCCATGGAGGCATACCGTGGGGTACTGCCTCCCTAGCGCACACCAAAAGGGGGAGGTGTCACGATATGGTATGAAATATCATATAAGTTTAGTTGCTCGTCAGCTCATGAGGTGGGCTAAACCCCCCCTTCACTAGCTGACTCTACTTGTTTCTCTCTGGGCTACGGACTGTATGCTAGAAGGGGGTTTTATTGCCCTGGGGTCGTAAATTCCAGGCTCAGAGGAAAGTCCCTCACCCCTCCCACCTTCACTAGTCAGAACTGGTAAAGTGGCTCCAAAATTCATGAAAGATCCTTTGTTTGGTTTTGGTACGATATTATGCACCATGTTTACGGTAAGAACACGAAAATATATATTCGTATTCCCACTCGGTGTAGGTACCCATCCCTTGAGACTCGGGCTTCTAACTCCGTCTGGTAATGAAGTAGGGTTTTCTCTGTAAATATGTATCCCAGATAGGACATATTTGATCTCATTAGAATGCTCACGTTAACCCGAGATGATTGATGGGTTTGTTAGAACTATGACGTGTTTTGTAGTGAAGTTATAGAAATTAGAGAGAATAGTTTAAAGTTTAGGCAGAATGTAGAGAGAGGAGGGTCTGGATAAGCCAGCCTTTCTGTGATGTCACAGCCTTAATGTTTTAAGTGTCTGGCAGGCTCTGAGGAGTCACTTGCTGCTTGATTTCTTGTCTTGTCCTGGAAGAGCCCTGCTCACGTCCAAATGAGCTGGGACGTATGGGAAAAACTGCCCTAGCCTGGTTGCCTGCAATGCGTTGAACATGTGAGTGTTACTTTTCTCATTTAAACCCTGTTTATTTCATAATTAGGGCGGCACGGTGGCTTAGTGGTTAGCACTGCAGCCTTGCAGCGCTGGAGTCCTGGGTTCGTATCCCACCAAGGACAACATCTGCAAAGAGTTTGTATGTTCTCTCCGTGTTTGCGTGGGTTTCCTCCGGGCACTCCGGTTTCCTCCCACATTCCAAAGACATACTGATAGGGAATTTAGATTGTGAGCCCCATCGGGGACAGTGATGATAATGTGTGAAAAAATGTAAAGCGCTGCGGAATATGTTAGCGCTATATAAAAATAAAGATTATTATTATTATTATTATAATTACCCTTGTACATATTTGCAATTGTCTCATTTATAACCTCTTTATAAAATATTTTTGATAAAGCACTGCCTAATTATTTTTAATGGGATATACTATTATATATTAGTTCGTTCTCCTGTTCTAAACCGTACCCTAAGTCTCTGAAGGGAAATACGCTACTGTTACTGTTGTGTTGGGTTAGCTTCGGACCCGTTTAATCGAAGCTGGTGGCAGCGAAAGTGCGCTGACTGTTGGATTATGCTGAAGCAACTGCGGGTTTGATAATTATTGTTCCTGCCTGAGTGGGAGTAGTTATCGCGTCGCTGCTGCGTGCCCAATAGCCAGTACATAGCAGGCAGCCTTTCTGGCGACTAATTACCCAGGGTGCAGTACCTAATCTGACCTGAGAGTAAGGGGGGCGCCAGAGAGCTACAAGTGTTAAGTGGAACTGTAAGCGGGATATACATAAATCCCTGCAGTTCGTGGTATATAGAAAAGCAGTGGGATACCTAGAATAAGCCCCTGCTGTAAACTAAGAGGTCAATAGCCTTGTGTGTGGTTTTTTTCATCACATCGTGGAGTGGAGGGATAACTAAGATAAGCCCCCCTGCACATGTGATAGCCGTCTGTTGGCCTAAAGTCACCTCAATCCGTGACGTAGGGGTGACGGTCACGGTGTGAATCCTGACCCATTGGTGACAGCGGTCAGGGGGAATCGTGACATTTATGTTTATATATTATTTAATAAATGAGGCTGCTATGGCCTTTATATCTAATTTCACGCAGTGTGGTGTTTTTATTTGTAGTTAAGTGGGGGGTTTCAGTGGGCTATGTATAGAAGGCCGTATAGTCATACATTCCGAAGTCAAGCAGGCAGACTATTCTGTTGCTGTAATTCAAGTGGAGCATGCTTAGCAATATAAGAATGGCTGGTATATACAGACACTCTCCCAGCCATACCAACACCTTATTTAAGCCTCTATATGTTTTAAAACAAATATCCTCCTCACAGGAAGAATAAGTTAGATCGCTCAACTTGAACAAAAAAAGAAAAAAGACACTGCTACAAAATGCACACCACCCAATATATAAACATACAAAATGGAACACTTTATTGGCATAAACAATAAAAACAATTAAAATCACTATGCCACTGCGGGCCACCTGAATACCGGACGGATCAACGAGTGCTTCAAGATTTATTGCAACTATTACAGGAGGACACTACGGACAGTGGTAAGGATCGTTTCCCCCATAAAAATAAATCTATGGTGGCCCCCCCCCTTTTCTTTGGTACCAGCTATAAGGGTGTTCTTCGAGTTGGTTAAGAAGGATATTCTCCGGCTGCGCCCCTTTTCTGGTATACCGAATAATCTTGGATAAGACGAAAAACGAGCTATCACAAAATTGAAATCAAATCCTGCCTTTCTAATCAAGGAAGCTTATAAAGGGGGCAATGTGGTCTTGTGGCCACATACCCTCTATTTGGAGGAAGCCCATCGTCAGCTGGATAACACCCGTTTTTATCGAAAATTACCATCTGATCCTACAGGGGTGTTTTCAGTTAAATTGAGAGGTCTTCTGGAAAGGGCCCGTGACTTGGGGATCATTAATGGCCATGAATTTAATTTCATGTGGGTTGAATACCCAATTACAGCTACCTTTTACATGCTCCCCAAGGTGCATAAAGATCTTTGCAGGCCGCCCGGTCGTCCAATTGTGGCCAGTATCGGGAGTTTATGCGAAAAAATCTGCATTTATGTTGATCATTTTTTGCAGCCCTTGGTTAAGAAGCTGCCTTCCTTTACATTGGATTCTTCTCATTTTATCAGGAGGTGCCAGGGCATTGTGTTACCTAGGGAGACGTTACTGGTTACTTGCGATGTAGAGGCTCTCTACTCTAACATCAATCATGAAGATGCGGTGAGGCCAGTCCTCTACTTCTTGGACCAGCTGGGGCGCTCTGACCGAATGCACGATTCACTGATTGTGGATCTTGTGGAATTTGTCCTCAAGCACAATTATTTCACATTTGATAGGACATATTATCTCCAAACCTCAGGTGTGGCCATGGGGGCCAGATGTGCCCCGGCCCTTGCCAACCTATTTTTAGGATGGTGGGAGGCCACCGTGATATATGTGCTTGACATGTTCAAAGATAAAGTGCACCATTGGATGCGCTTTATCGACGACGTGTTTTTCGTTTGGTCGGGGACTGAGGCTGAGTGTAGGACATTTATGGACGGTTTGAATGAAAATTCACATAACATTTTTCTGACATATTCAATATCTTCCTCCTCAGTCACTTTTCTGGATTTGGAGGTGGTGATGGAAAATGATACTATTATCACCAAATTGTATCGTAAACCAACAGCTACCAACAGCCTCCTGGACTTCAGAAGTTTCCATCCCCAACATACGAAATATGGAGTCCCTATCGGACAGTTTCTAAGAACAAGAAGGAATTGTACACGTGATGATGACTTTAGGTCGGAGGCCCTGACACTTACTTCTCGGTTTAAAGAAAGGAATTATCCACAGAAATGTATATCATTGGCATTCCAGAGGGCGAGGACACAAACACAAGAGTCTCTACTGAATGCAGAACGTAAGGTACGAGATAATGCTCCCAGGTTTATAACTAATTACAATACACATTGCTCACAATTGGGAGGTATCCTACGCAGGATACGCTTGAGCCCTCTTGGGCTGCTATACTTGTTTGTTCTCCTCCTTGGCTACTCGTTGTAGCCTTGCTTATTTATTATATTGGGATATCCTCACTACGGATTTGAATACCTCTAATATTGTAGGTGAACGGCCCCTTCTTGTAGCCAGGAGGGCTCCCAATCTTAGGGACCTCCTGGTCAAAAGTCATTATAGACGACAGACCACTCGGCTTAATCGTGGGGTTAAACTTAGGGGGTCTTTTCCCTGTGGGGACTGTAACATCTGTCCCCACATGGGTCCAACCAGAGAATTTTTTCAAAACCCCATTAATGGCTCAACATATAGACTTGGGGGGTATATCAATTGTAGGACTAGATGTGTCATTTATGCCCTCATCTGTCCATGCAAGAAGGTCTATGTGGGCCAGACCTCTCAAGAATTGTGGCGGAGGGTCCAAAAACACTTTTCCACTATTAATTTGGCGAGAAGTGATACTGATAAAGGAAGGACCCTGACCCCGGTGGCGGCCCACTTTTTAACATACCACTCTGGCAGTACTGTGAATACACGAGTGGTTGGACTGGAAAGGATTCTTATATCAGAGAGGGGGGGTTCCCCCAAGAAACGGTTACTTCAGGTAGAGTCACGGTGGATTTTTAATTTGGGATCTGTTGCTCCTACAGGTTTGAATAAGGAGTTATTATTCACCAGATTCCTTGGTTAATCTACCATTATGGACTATCAGAATATGTCGCCCTTGGTGGATTTGGAGTAAGGATGGATAGATATATTGGACCCAGGAGGAATATGAAGCGGACATCATGGATGGGTTCTCATCGGGATGTTGCCCTATTTTGGACTTATGACCACTTATTAATATCGGTTTCTGCCCAATATGGAATTTTTGATACATTGCCCGTCGGTAGCTTATGGGGGTAGCTTTAGTGGTTCAGGTTGGCTCATGGGGGTAGACCTAGTATATCTGTGGGGGGGGTTGGTCTCTTGTATGTTCCCTATATGTGGGACGTACCCACTAGGGCCATTTTGTGGGTTTTATAGGCCTTGATGTTTCAGGGTGGGCTGGTCCCAAACTACATATTATCTCTCGGGGCTTGGGTTGGACCAACTTTGGTCTCTATTAACTATACCCCTCCGGATAGATGGGATATTTATATTTATTATTGAAATATGGTTATTGGTCCTGGGATGTACACGTGTCAGAATGATTTGTTCATATTTATTATATTTATATCATGCAATAAACATTTATAATATGAGTTGCTTTTCAGCCATTATTGACTTACCGTGGTGAATGATGAGTGATTGATCTTCCCTTTTAGGGGGGTACGTTAGGTTTGCCCTGTGTATATGTTGTATATGTGGTTTTGGGGGTACATATGCTCCATGCCTGCATCGTGTGTGGGTTACATTGTACATGTGTGGTTGAGATTTGGTCATTTGTATGTGGGCACTGTATATATGAATATTGTTTGAGGGTATATATGTGTTTATTGCATTGGTGTGTGGTGTGGGTACGCTTGAGCCCTCTTGGGCTGCTATACTTGTTTGTTCTCCTCCTTGGCTACTCGTTGTAGCCTTGCAGTATGAAACCCCCTCTCGCTCCCTCCTTTTTCTCATATGGGCCCCCCCCCCCCCCTTTTTTGGCCGCCCATCTGCATCTGCTCGGCAATTATTCCCTGGCATGCGCAGTGGGGTGACCTATTTGTCCCAGATATGGGCGGTATGGGCTAATGGTATTTTTAGGGCACAGTCGTGGACGCGCGCTGGCCAAGTTACACTATTTTGCCTCCTTGTTCCATCATGATTTCCCAGATGGGTTTATTTATTCCAGCTGCACGGCTCTTTTGGCTGTGCCTTCTGGATGGTCCCACGCATGCGCAATACAGGCAGTGCGGTAGTTCAGAACCTTGTATAGGCGCTGATGCCCACGCAGGCATTGATCGCGCTCTTCTGGCTACTACTGCACACGCGCACCCCCCCTCTGCAGGCTCATTTGTCGGCACTGGCGCAGGCGCGCTGTGTGCCTCATCTTTCAGTTCTGATCGCGTTCCTTGGATACTGCTGCGCACGCGCGCATCTTGTGCAGGTTAATTTCCCTGCACGGGCGCAGGCGCTCTGTGTGCCTTACTCTTTAGCTCTTTCGAGCAGGTTACTTCCGGTTCGGGGTGGCACATCAGCCCCGTTCTATGGACAGGATCCGTGTACACACCGGTAGGTGCTTGAAACAATGATTATGTATGCTTATATACACTTGCATTTTGGCAGGTTATACACTTCCCCTGACGAAGCCTCATTCGGGAGGCGATACGCGTGGGGCTATGGTCCACCCGGCCCCCTGGATACTTCAGCCTGTCAGTCCATAGGTTGGTTATGCTTTACCAGGGGTATTATGCTCTTATGATTTAGACACCCGTCCTATTATACATGGGTAGGTTTCTTGCGGCTATTTGACTTATTTCCTTCTTGGATTCTGTGGGTTATTATATATATGTTTACCCTTAGATCCCCCATGAGCCGCTAGGTAGGGTGGTATTATTATATATGTCCTCGTATATTTGATTGACATGTGGACAGGCTGCATATATTGCTTGTATATATATATGTATGTGTGATGTATTCAGGTGGCCCGCAGTGGCATAGTGATTGTAATTGTTTTTATTGTTTATGCCAATAAAGTGTTCCGTTTTGTATGTTTATATATTGGGTGGTGTGCATTTTGTAGCAGTGTCTTTTTTCTTTTTTTTTTTTTTTTGTTCATGTTACTTTGCTGCTGCTTGCACCCCCCGTTTATACATGATGTTATAGCTGTGCGCCAGTTCTTTTGGTATTTACGGTAGATCGCTCAACTTAAGTGCAACAATGTTCCTCCCATTTTTATTGACTACTTTGCCCAGTTTCAGTTCGTGAGGAGACATGAAGCGGAAATTGCTGCTTGATGCAGAGCAATAACTCTCTAGCCATCTGGCTTCTCTTGCCCAGGCACATCAGAGCTTGAGCTTACATACATTATATCACAAAAGTGAGTACATCCCTCACATTTTTGTAAATATTTTATAATATCTTTTCATAGGACTACACTGAAGATCTGAAACTTTGGTACAACTTAAAGTAGTCAGTGTGCAGCTTGTATAACAGTGTAAACTTAGTGTGTCCTCTAAATAACTCAGCACACTCATTAATGTCTAAACCGCTGGCAACAAAAGTGAGTACACCTCTAAGTGGAAATGGCCAAATTGTGCCCAGTTAGCCATTTTCCCTTCCCGATGTCATGCGACTCATTAGTATTATATATATTATATTTGCCCAGTTTTAGTTGTCGAGAAATTTGCTGCTCGATACAGAAGAGAAACTCCTTTGCTGGGTGGCTTCTCTTGCACAGGCACATCAGCTGTTTGACAGCAAGGAAGAGCTTGAGCTTGAAGCAAGTTCTGTCCTGTTGCTCATGGATACAGGAAGATGTCCATTCTTGAGGATGTGGAGAAGGTGAACAAGTGCCATCTAATTGTTGTGGTGCATCATCATCATCACTGTTATGCAAAACAGTGACCTACTGTTGTTGGCCAAGAAAAAAAATTATTGTCCCTGGCTGTAATGTTTTTCCATGTGCTTGAGTTGGAGTGCACTTTGCTGTACAATCGCAATTCCAAAGATCAGCCTATGCTCTATGGCAGGTGAAAGCACAATGTAGGGAAAGCTTTCTTGGAGAAGTAATTGCTAATGGTAGAGATCAGCAAAATTCCTGAGCTGAAAAGTTTGATTCAAGTTCAGTTGAATTGATTCAGCCAACAATATACCTGACAGTCTGCAAACAACTGAGCAAGAAGCTTGCTATGCTCACAAGTGTGACCAAAGACTTTTGGTAAACGCTTTCTCTGCCCTTGGATGTAATAACGGGTAATCAAACCCAATTTCATCCTTAGCATAGCCTTTAAATTTACAATGAATGAAAGCCTCCTCTCATGCCTGAGCCTGGGATAGCTTAATTCATAACTCAATCCAAACCACCAGTTCCCCCTGCATGGGACATTGAAAGGGCACAACATATTGGCCTAACATTATATTTTACTGTATTAGTCACAGCATTAAGGTCTACAGTTGATACCACTGTCTTCATTGCTAATTGAAATACAATTTACTTTGAAAGGCGGCACTTAAAAAAACCAAATGTACGTGTATTTTTTTTCCTTGCAGATGACTGTACCAGGAGGTCAAATGGACAACTGGCATTTTCTGATTTTAAAGCAGATGATTATAGTATCACACCAGATCTAAATGAAGAGCATGACATTATCACAGATATATCGCCAAACTTTCACAGGACAAATCTATTATGTAATCCTTTTCAACAAGTCCACAGATCTTCTAATTCATCACAGACTGTTAAGAAAAATAAAAATAAAAGGAGGGATGCTGAACATAAAAAAACTTATACAGGAGAGAAGCAATTATCATGTGCAGAATGTGGGAAATGTTATAGCATTAAATCAAGACTTCTTATGCATCAGAGAACTCACACAGGGGAAAAGCCATATTCATGTTCCAAATGTGGGAAATCTTATAGCATTAAATCAAGACTTGTTAGGCATCAGAGAAGTCACACAGGGGAGAAGCCATTTTCATGTTCCGAATGTTGGAAATGTTTTAATGACAAAGCAAGTCTTGTGGCACATCAGAGAATTCACACAGGGGAGAAGCCATACTTCTGTTCAGAATGTGGAAAATGTTTTACCTGTAAAGCAAATCTTGTTATACATGAGAGAATTCACACAGGGGAGAAGCCATTTTCATGTTCAGAATGTGGGAAATGTTATATCAGTAAATTAAAACTTGTTGGACATCAGAGAAGCCACACAGGGGAGAAGCCATTTTCATGTCCAGAATGTGGGAAATGTTTTACCTACAAATCAGACCTTGTCAAACATAAGAGAACTCACACAGGGGAGAAGCCGTTTTCCTGTTTAGAATGTGGGAAATGTTTTACTTACAAAGGAGGTCTTGTTAAACATAACAGAACTCACACAGGGGAAAAGCCATTTTCATGTCCAGAATGTCCAAAGCATTTTACTTACAAAGCAGATCTTGTTAAACATAACAGAATTCACACAGGTGAGAAGCCATTTTCATGTTCAGACTGTGGTAAATGTTATTTCTTTAAATCATCTCTTGTTACGCATCTGAGAACTCACACAGGGAAGAAACTGTTTTCATGTTCAGAATGTGGGAAATGTTTTACTTACAAAGGAGATCTATCTAAACATATCAAAACTCACACTGGGGAAAGGTTATTTTCATGTTCAGAATGCGGGAAATGTTATTTCTTTAACTCAGCTCTTGTTATGCATCTGAGAACTCACACAGGGGACAAGCCATTTTCATGTTCAGAATGTGGAAAATGTTTTACCAAGAAATTATATTTTCTTAAACATCAGACAAAGCACACAAGGAAGTAGTCATTCTACTTTAATAAAATATATATTTATATTGACAAATTGTGCAAGAAAAGTTACAATTAACATAGTCAAAGTTAAGTCACATATCTAAAAGTGAAAGCAATTTATAACATTAAATGATGATTGGGAAACTTACTCAATTATCAAAAAACAGAATCCATGTAACATTCCTATATGTTTCATCATGTATATAGTATACTTTTAATTTATGTAAACACTATAATGGCAACTGGATTGACTGTCACTTTTGTCTTATGCATGATCAGGACAGTTGCTGAGGCAACTATGTGACACCCAACAATTGGGGTGTTCTATTACTCATGATACCAAATGGTCACTGGATCGATCTCTTTTCAACTGTTTTGATCGAGTACCGCAACATCACCCCAAACCTTCAGTTTTTGAAATGATCATTTTATAGGACATATCCCCTTCTATACCTATAGAACGAGTAGAGATGTACAGACTTCATTATTCTCGAGGGCCAAAAAGAGCAGACGAGAAACCCTGAGATGTAGTAGATAAAGTGCCTGTGATGACACATCATTTAATCTTAATATTCCAGACATCTATTTTCAGTAATCAATAATAACTAGTGTTGAGCGATACCGTCCGATACTTGAAAGTATCGGTATCGGATAGTATCGGCCGATACCCGAAAAATATCGGATATCGCCGATACCGATATCCGATACCAATACAAGTCAATGGGACATCAAGTATCGGAAGGTATTCTCATGGTTCCCAGGGTCTGAAGGAGAGGAAACTCTCCTTCAGGCCCTGGGATCCATAGGGATGTGTAAAATAAAGAATTAAAATAAAAAATATTGATATGCTCACCTCTCCGGCGGCCCCTGGACATCACGCTGGTAACCGGCCGGCTTCTTTGTTTAAAATGAGCGCCTTCAGGACCTGCGAATGACGTCGCGGGTTCTGATTGGTCGCGTGCCGCCCATGTGATGGCACGCGACCAATCAGAAGCCGCGACGTCATTCGCAGGTCCTTAATTCCGAGAATTAGGAGTTGTGAATGAGAATGAAGTCGCGGTTTCTGATTGGTCGCGTGCTGGTCACATGGGCGGCACGCGACCAATCAGAACCCGCGACGTCATTCGCAGGTCCTGAAGGCGCTCATTTTAAACAAAGAAGCCGGCCGGTTACCAGCGTGAGGTCCAGGGGCCGCCGGAGAGGTGAGCATATCAATATTTTTTATTTTAATTCTTTATTTTACACATCCCTATTGATCCGATACCGATACCCGATACCACAAAAGTATTGGATCTCGGTATCAGAATTCCGATACCGCAAGTATCGGCCGATACCCGATACTTGCGGTATCGGAATGCTCAACACTAATAATAACCAATAATGTCCCAAAGTAAAGTAAGCTATGGCACGTCAAATAAGTCACATATGGCATGGCACATCATATACCAATCAATTCGGACTTGCATAAAATGGCCGAAAGAAGAGAACCATATGTATAGTTAATAAAACATGAATTTTTATTATAAAGCTAATAAAAATACAAATAGAAGAAAAGTAGTAAGACATAGATAGCAAAGTGTCGAGTAGGGGGGAGAGACTAATCATTTTCCAGAAAAGTAGTCAGACCAGGGGAGTAAACTAATCTATAGATTGGTTTACTCCCTTGGTCTGACTACTTTTCTGGACAGGATTAGTCTGGACACTTTGCTATCTATGTCTAAAGGCCCCGTCACACTTAGCAACGCTACAGCGATCCCGACAACGATACGACCTGTCAGGGATCGTTGCTGCGTCGCTATGTGGTCGCTGGTGAGATGTCAAACTGTGAGATCTCCCCAACGACGCAGCAGCGATGCGGCGACCTGTAGCGACCTGTACAACGATGTCACATGGCAGCTATTTCATGACGATTAACAGACCTCAATGAGGGACGTCCTGCCATGAGGTCGTTGGTAAGGTGTCAAACACAGCGATGTGTGCTACCCAGCGGGACCTCAACGATCAAAAAAAGGTCCAGGCCATTCCGACACGACCAGCGATCTCACAGCAGGGGCCTGGTCGCTGCTACGTGTCACACATAGTGAGATCGCTACTGAGGTAGCTGTTGCGCCACAAAACTTGTGACTCAGCAGCGATCTCGCTAGCGATCTCGCTTTGTGTGACGGGGGCTTTAGTACTTTTCTTCTATTTGTTTTTTATCAGCTTTATAATAAAAATTCATGTGTTATTATAAAAATTATATACGGTTCTCTTCTTTTGGCTATTTTATGTAAGTCTGAATTGGTTGACATATCTATTTTCAGTAAGCCAGGAGACAGTCTATATTGACTTTTGAATATATGTGTTTGTGCTTCAGTTGCTCAAGAACCATAGACTCTTGTCATATGAGTCTTAAATGTTGATTTTTGAATGATGTTGCCTCTTATATCAGCTCCTACAGCTTATTGTCTGTTATGTTTGCAAGACAGGAATATAGGTTAATTGAACAATCAATATTTGATAATATGTTGATTGACCATTGTGTGGGACCCTGTGGCTTGTTGACTTGCAAAGCAGGAGGAAAAACTATGCAAATTGATTGCATGCTCAAACAGTACGAGTTAATCTCATCACACCTTCCTCTTGACCTTTGGATGATGGCTTGAAGGACAAAATTTGTGAACTATATAAGGTGAATATGCCTCTGTAAAAAGATCCAAAGAACCAGAGACTTTTTACAAAACCACAGACAGGAACACTCTACAAGATAGCTGGCAGAACATTATGGCTCCATCACAAGGGACACAGATTTGACATTCTACAGGATGCCAGCTTAGGAGACCACGGCCCTGGCTGATAGAATACAGATCTGATCCATTGACCATTGCTGAACCCTCAGAGACGTCATGAAGAATCCACTTTGGGACAATCAGCTCTCCTGGCCACATACCGCATTGCTCTCAGCCAGCTTTCTAAGCTTGTAATTACCTCCTCTCTGTGGGTGTCATAGATGGGAGTAATTGGCCCTGAAAGTTACAGCTGTTTTAATCCCGGAGAGTCAGCGGAAGGTTGAGACTGTAATTTTGTACCACCTTGGGCAGGGGTGTCAAACTGCATTCCTCGAGGGCCTCAGACCATGCGTGTTTTCAAGATTTCCTTTGCATTACACAAGGTGCTGGAATCATTCTGTGCAGGTGATTAAATTATCACCTGTGCAATACAAGGAAATCCTGAAAACATGACCTGTTTGCGGCCCTCGAGGAATGCAGTTTGACACCCATGATCTTGGGTATTTTGCTGGAACTGTTCTATGTGTTATTGTCTATTCATGGTTCAATAAAGGATTGCCACGCTATTTTACCTTCAGCCTGTATTATCTGAGTAGTATTTTGACCACGGTAAAAGGAGAGCGAGCATTCAGAGGGATGATCCCTAGTCGATGCAGTCTTGAGCACCTGCTGATCTCCATGTCTCTACACTGACCTTCTAAAAATCCTCTAAGAAAGTATAATGCAAGTGGTCAGGAACCTCTGACATTCCAATCATTATAGCTACAGTTATTCGATGACCTATCACCTCAAACTGGAGATCCTTTGCCAACATTAAATACCGTTGGGGCAATTAATTTCACCTAATCTTCTAGTACAATGGCGCTACGCTATCACATTACCTTACAGAGTTCAACACTAAGTTGACTCAACTACAGCTTCTTAACCAACACTCCAAGCCTATCGAACCAAGCAAAAACTGAAAAATAACACACTCAGTCATCTTGGACTAAGTTCTCTCCTTAACCTAAGCATTCTTAACTCCCAAGAAAGCACATCCCCAGGCTAAGTGATCCAACCTGAAACATCTAGCTGATTACTATCCTGCACCCCTATTTTTACTAAACATTTTCACCACTACTTGAGCTACTGACCCACCTTTAAATCTTTGTCCTGTTAGCTCTAAATCATAAAGTTAGGCGATCTCACATAGTGTCGAACAATCTACATGGTTCCAGTCTATTCTACCCCTTCCACTGATCAACACACAAAACCAGGACCCATAAAATTGCTTTTGATCTTGACCATGTTTACTTGTTCATGTGTCTCTACACCATAGTCCTGGTGTCTTTTTTAATGTTACTCCCTCTTACTACTTGTTTCTGCTTCATCTTCTCGACTAATCCACCTTTATCCTCACTACTCCTACGTTTTTCCACACTGAAAATTCCTTCATTGCCTCCCAAATCCCCTACATATCCAGTTCAAGTCCTTCATTTTTACAAGAATCGCCATTGTAACATAGTCTGCCATCAGGAGACCAGACTCTCTAGCTCCGCTAAACCTACATTTCTCTGCCTCACTTTCCTTTATTCTAAATACTGTGACAGGATCACTGGCACAGTGTTTGAGGGGAAATGTGTCACTGCATAATGGCGTCAGTGATGTGAAACCAGGAGATGTTTCATCCAGCATACTACTGTTGTGAGTTCCGTTCTGGAGCTCCCTCCTGTTTTTGCTAATGGTGTGTTTGCGAGGTCTGCCTTTGGGCTCCCTCTGGTGGTTTCGAGTGGAAGTGCTGCTCCATTAGGTAGCTGTAGCAGCTGCCTTCACTAATCGCCTTGCCTGGGTTTGTTATTTAAACCTGCTCTGGGCTTTAGTCCATGCCTGCTGTCAATGTTCTTGGTTGGATTTGATTCTTCCCTTGGATTTCTCATATGGCCAGTCCTTGTCTGCAAAAGATAAGTTTTGCTAGTTTGTTTGTCCATTTGTTTGGACTCTATTGCTTTGCATTTTGTCTCTTTTGTTCAGCTTGTCACTATGTCTTATTTAGGCTAGCTGGAAGCTCTGGGAAAGCAGATTTGCCCCTCCACACCGTGAGTCGGTGTGGAGTTCATTTTTGTAAACTCTGTGTGGATTTTGTAGTTTTTAATAGTGACCGCACAGTATCCTTTGCTCTCTGTCTATCTAGTTTAGTATTGGCCTCCCCTTTGCTGAATTCTAATTTCATTTCTGTGTTCGTCATTTCCCTCTCCTTTCACAGTCAATATTTGTGGGGGGCTATCTTTCCTTTTGGGGGTTTCTCTGAGGCAAGATAGCTTTCTATTTCCTTCTTTAGGGGTAGTTATGTCTTAGGCTGTGACGAGGTGTCTAGGGAGTGTCAGGAACATCCCACGGCTATTTCTAGTTGTGTTGTTAGGATTAGGGACTGCGGTCAGTAGAGATACCACCTTCTTAGAGCTCGTTCCATGTTGCGTTTTAGCCACCAGGTCATTTCAGTGTGGCCTCTTAACCACCAGGTCATAACAACTACGTGTTGAGAGGGTTTAACTAAAGTTGCTTACATGGGATGGTTTCAGGTGGGCACCCATAGAATGGGTGTGCGGGTGCTCACCATATCTGCTCCTGCTAAGCCGACACCGGCGTATGTACTGACAGGACCTGCGATGATGTCACGGTCATGTGATCATCACATGGTTAGGTTAAATAGCTGGACATGAAAGTCAGTGGGTGTTGTGTCTTGGGAGAGGAGGAACTCCCACGTGGCTGCAGGAGGAGCTGTGGACTTTATGAATTACCTACAGGTGATTCCTGCAGGGAAAGAACCCCTTTTTTTAATTTATATATATATTTTTTTGTCATTGGGCCGGAAAGGCCACGGTTGCTTTATTCAACGCTGCTATGGTTTATGTTGTCTTTTAATAAACCAGCAAGCGATTTACCTCAAGAGGCATTCCTGAGTCTACCTGTGCAGGGAGCCAAGTGAAGCAAACCCTCACACATGGTGGAGAATGCAGCCAGCATGGAAGATCTTGTAAAGCATCTCATCCACTTTCCTTTATTCTAAATACTGTGACAGGATCACTGGCACAGTGTTTGAGGGGAAATATGTGTCACTGCATAATGGCGTCAGTGATGTGAAACCAGGAGATGTTTCATCCAGCATACTACTGTTGTGAGTTCCGTTCTGGAGCTCCCTCCTGTTTTTGCTAATGGTGTGTTTGCGAGGTCTGCCTTTGGGCTCCCTCTGGTGGTTTCGAGTGGAACTGCTGCTCCATTAGGTAGCTGTAGCAGCTGCCTTCACTAATCGCCTTGCCTGGGTTTGTTATTTAAACCTGCTCTGGGCTTTAGTCCATGCCTGCTGTCAATGTTCTTGGTTGGATTTGATTCTTCCCTTGGATTTCTCATATGGCCAGTCCTTGTCTGCAAAAGATAAGTTTTGCTAGTTTGTTTGTCCATTTGTTTGGACTCTATTGCTTTGCATTTTGTCTCTTTTGTTCAGCTTGTCACTATGTCTTATTTAGGCTAGCTGGAAGCTCTGGGAAAGCAGATTTGCCCCTCCACACCGTGAGTCGGTGTGGAGTTCATTTTTGTAAACTC
The DNA here is from genome assembly GCF_032444005.1 of Ranitomeya imitator. Taxonomy (NCBI): domain Eukaryota; kingdom Metazoa; phylum Chordata; class Amphibia; order Anura; family Dendrobatidae; genus Ranitomeya; species Ranitomeya imitator. The sequence continues at coordinate 642,095,499 of NC_091283.1, read as the reverse complement.
TGTGTGGATTTTGTAGTTTTTAATAGTGACCGCACAGTATCCTTTGCTCTCTGTCTATCTAGTTTAGTATTGGCCTCCCCTTTGCTGAATTCTAATTTCATTTCTGTGTTCGTCATTTCCCTCTCCTTTCACAGTCAATATTTGTGGGGGGCTATCTTTCCTTTTGGGGGTTTCTCTGAGGCAAGATAGCTTTCTATTTCCTTCTTTAGGGGTAGTTATATCTTAGGCTGTGACGAGGTGTCTAGGGAGTGTCAGGAACATCCCACGGCTATTTCTAGTTGTGTTGTTAGGATTAGGGACTGCGGTCAGTAGAGATACCACCTTCTTAGAGCTCGTTCCATGTTGCGTTTTAGCCACCAGGTCATTTCAGTGTGGCCTCTTAACCACCAGGTCATAACAACTACGTGTTGAGAGGGTTTAACTAAAGTTGCTTACATGGGATGGTTTCAGGTGGGCACCCATAGAATGGGTGTGCGGGTGCTCACCATATCTGCTCCTGCTAAGCCGACACCGGCGTATGTACTGACAGGACCTGCGATGATGTCACGGTCATGTGATCATCACATGGTTAGGTTAAATAGCTGGACATGAAAGTCAGTGGGTGTTGTGTCTTGGGAGAGGAGGAACTCCCACGTGGCTGCAGGAGGAGCTGTGGACTTTATGAATTACCTACAGGTGATTCCTGCAGGGAAAGAACCCCTTTTTTTAATTTATATATATATTTTTTTGTCATTGGGCCGGAAAGGCCACGGTTGCTTTATTCAACGCTGCTATGGTTTATGTTGTCTTTTAATAAACCAGCAAGCGATTTACCTCAAGAGGCATTCCTGAGTCTACCTGTGCAGGGAGCCAAGTGAAGCAAACCCTCACACATGGTGGAGAATGCAGCCAGCATGGAAGATCTTGTAAAGCATCTCATCCAGGTACAGCAGCAGCACCAGCTAGCTAGTCAACAGCAGCAAATGGTGCAACAGGGGGCAAATGTGGGTGTCTCAATCCTGCTGACGGATCTCCTAAGGCTGTTAAAAAGTTCTAATGGTGGTGTCATAATAATGTACACATATACGCCTGGTGTAATATGTCCCTCAAATCAAGGGACTGCAGCCTAGGCAGGCACTGCTCCTATTATGTTTATCTGGCCTGCAGTGTGGACTGTCAACCTGGTGAGGGGCTGCAGTCGTGTACAATGTCCGTGAATAGGGTAGTGGTTCTTGGACTTTTGGACTCTCAAAGTCTAATGACCTTAATCAGTTCTACACTACCTCACAGATTAATCCCTAACAAGTATGTGGGCGTCCGATGCATCCATGGAGATGCCAAAGACTACCCTGTAGCCAGAGAAACCATGGGAACAGATTGTAATAATAAGTCCCATGAGGTTGGGATAGTAAAAGACTTAATCCTTCCAGTCATACTGAAACAGGATTTTTCACGATTTTGGTATTTGTGGTGAAAGAGGGCTGTACAGAGTGTCCCGGTCAAAAGCCAGGTCCCTCTAGAAGAGGTTCCGGCAAAATTAAAGATGGAGGAGATTCCCCTATGTGTCCTCGCTGGAGAGGAGGATGAGAAGATGACAGAGGAGCCCAGCTTCCCTGACTTAGAGGTGCCCGAAGAGAACTTTGGGACTACTCAACTTAGACCTAACATTAAAAGGTGCAATTGATAACGTTACTGTACGTAATGGCATTGCTCAAGGGCCGGGTAGCTGACACCAGGTTCCCTCACTTTGCAGTCAATGCGGAGTTGTATGGGGTGACCAAACTGAAGAGAGGAGAGATTCTAGAGCAGTTGTTAGTTCCAGGTCCCTATCAGCGGAGGGTTTTAGACATTAAATTATTGTAGGTACTGCCCCATCTGTCAGGTATCGGCTCCTACTTCTCACTTCTGAAGCACCTTAGTACCGTTGCCTGTGATAGAAATTCTCTTTGAGAGGATTGCCATGAACGATAGGTCCCCCAGTTAAATATGCACGTGGCCATCAGTACATCCTAGTGGTCAAGGACTACGCGACTCGGAACTCAGAAGCGTTACCTCTAGGGAACTCTTCGGCTAAGAGTATTGCCAGAGAGCTTGTCCATATCTTTGCTAGGACCGGATTCCCTAAAGAGATTTTGATGGACAAGGGTACCCCCTTTGTGAGCAAAGTGATGAGGGAGCTGTGTAGAGTCCTCTAGATTACCCAGCTGCGAACCTCCGTTTAACATCCGCAGACCAATGGCCTGGTAGAGCGCTTCAATAAGACCTTGAAGGCTATGCTCAAGAGGGTCATTGAGAAGGACAGTGAAGACTGGGACTATCTGCTCCCTTTTCTGCTATTTTCTAGCAGAGAAGTCCCTCAAGCCTCCACTGACTTCTCGCCGTTCAAGCTCCTGTACGGTCAACACCCACGAGGGCGCCTGGACATTGCCAACGAAACCTGGGAAGCCGAGGTCACGCCGCACCAGAGTGTCATTGAGCATGTCGCCCAGCTTCAGGAGTGGATAGCACACATAATGCCTATCATAAGGGAACATTGTTTCCAGGCAGAGGAGGCCCAGGCAATGGTATACAACAAATCAGCGAGGCTAAGACAATTCCAGACCAAGGACCGCATACTAGTAACTTATCCCCACCGTGGAGGGCAAGTTCCTGGCCAAGCGACAAGACCCATACAAGGTCATGGAAAAACTCGGTGACGTGAATTACAAGGTGCATGAGCCTGGTCGCAGGAAGCAGCACCAGGTATACCATGTAAACTTGCCCAAGCCATGGTGTGAATGGGAATCTCTGGAATCTCTTTGCATGCGGCCCCATCCCGAAGCCAAGGTGGAGGAGGTCATGATTGCTGAGTCGCTAATTCTGGCCCAGAAGCAACAATGTCGAGAACTGCTGCAGCAGAACCATGACCTATTCTCGGAGTTGCCAGGGTGCGCACAGGTAATTACATAGTAACATAGTAACATAGTTAGTAAGGCCGAAAAAAGACATTTGTCCATCCAGTTCAGCCTATATTCCATCATAATAAATACCCAGATCTACGTCCTTCTACAGAACCTAATAATTGTATGATACAATATTGTTCTGCTCCAGGAAGACATCCAGGCCTCTCTTGAACCCCTCGACTGGGTTCGCCATCACCACCTCCTCAGGCAAGCAATTCCAGATTCTCACTGCCCTAACAGTAAAGAATCCTCTTCTATGTTGGTGGAAAAACCTTCTCTCCTCCAGACGCAAAGAATGCCCCCTTGTGCCCGTCACCTTCCTTGGTATAAACAGATCCTCAGCGAGATATTTGTATTGTCCCCTTATATACTTATACATGGTTATTAGATCGCCCCTCAGTCGTCTTTTTTCTAGACTAAATAATCCTAATTTCGCTAATCTATCTGGGTATTGTAGTTCTCCCATCCCCTTTATTAATTTTGTTGCCCTCCTTTGTACTCTCTCTAGTTCCATTATATCCTTCCTGAGCACCGGTGCCCAAAACTGGACACAGTACTCCATGTGCGGTCTAACTAGGGATTTGTACAGAGGCAGTATAATGCTCTCATCATGTGTATCCAGACCTCTTTTAATGCACCCCATGATCCTGTTTGCCTTGGCAGCTGCTGCCTGGCACTGGCTGCTCCAGGTAAGTTTATCATTAACTAGGATCCCCAAGTCCTTCTCCCTGTCAGATTTACCCAGTGGTTTCCCGTTCAGTGTGTAATGGTGATATTGATTCCCTCTTCCCATGTGTATAACCTTACATTTATCATTGTTAAACCTCATCTGCCACCTTTCAGCCCAAGTTTCCAACTTATCCAGATCCATCTGTAGCAGAATACTATCTTCTCTTGTATTAACTGCTTTACATAGTTTTGTATGTTGAACACAACATGTTAACAGAGCCGCATGTAAGGGTGGACCTTAAGCCCTATAGCATACAGGGAGATAATCTCAAAGGGAGGTGAAGAGAATGCTTGATTTCGGGGTGATAGAGAAGTAAAAAAAATGGATGGTCGAGGTCCATCGTCCTCGTGCCGAAGCTCAATGGCGAGTGGCAGTTTTGAAAAGACTACCGCAGGCTTAATAAGGTAACCAGTTTTGATACACATCCGCGTGGATGAACTCATTGACTGACTGGGGCCTGCAAGTTACATCACAACCCTCGATCTGACAAAGGGTTACTGACAGATCCCATTGTCCCAGAGCACCAGGGCGAAGACAGCCTTCTGGCCTTCTGGACGCCAGATGGGTGTTTACAGTACACCAGAATGCCCTTCATACTGCAGGGGGCACCAGCTACTTTCCAGAGGGCGATGTATTAAATCTTGGCTCCACAGCATACTTGGATGAAATTGTTTTCTTCAGCACTGACTGGAACACTCATCTGCCAAAACTACAGGTGATCCTCGATGCATTGAGGAAAGCTGGACTCACGGTTAATCCAAAGAAGTGTGCCATAGGGAAGGAAGAAGCCAAGTACTTAGGCTACATTGTTGGGAGAGGTGAAATCAAGCCTCATTTAAATAAGATAGAGGCAATTCAGAAGTGGCTGCAACTGCTCTCCAAGAAGCAAGTTTCTTGTGATTGTGGGGTATTACCGGCAATTTACCCCAAATTTCACCAAAATTGTGCACCATTATCGGATCTCCTTATGGGCCCTAAGGCGACAATGGTGAAATGGACTCCTGATACAGAGATGGCATTTCAAGAACTTAAGCGAGCTCTGTGCAAACAGGTGCTGATCACACCGGATTTTAGCAAGGAATTCATGGTCCAGATGGATGCTTCAGAGGTCGGGATAGGAGACATGCTGTCTCAGGAAATAAATGGAGAAGAGCATCCCATCCTGTATCTGAGCCAGAAACTCAATTCTTGCGAGAAAATGACACACTTGTTGAGGAGGAGTGCTTAACCATGAAGTGGGCCGAGCACACACTGAAGTACAGGTCCTTCTCAAAAAATTAGCATATAGTGTTAAATTTCATTATTTACCATAATGTAATGATTACAATTAAACTTTCATATATTATAGATTCATTATCCACCAACTGAAATTTGTCAGGTCTTTTATTGTTTTAATACTGATGATTTTGGCATACAACTCCTGATAACCCAAAAAACCTGTCTCAATAAATTAGCATATTTCACCCATCCAATCAAATAAAAGTGTTTTTTAATAACAAACAAAAAAACCATCAAATAATAATGTTCAGTTATGCACTCAATACTTGGTCGGGAATCCTTTGGCAGAAATGACTGCTTCAATGCGGCGTGGCATGGAGGCAATCAGCCTGTGACACTGCTGAGATGTTATGGAGGCCCAGGATGCTTCAATAGCGGCCTTAAGCTCATCCAGAGTGTTGGGTCTTGCGTCTCTCAACTTTCTCTTCACAATATCCCACAGATTCTCTATGGGGTTCAGGTCAGGAGAGTTGGCAGGCCAATTGAGCACAGTAATACCATGGTCAGTAAACCATTTACCAGTGGTTTTGGCACTGTGAGCAGGTGCCAGGTCGTGCTGAAAAATGAAATCTTCATCTCCATAAAGCATTTCAGCCGATGGAAGCATGAAGTGCTCCAAAATCTCCTGATAGCTAGCTGCATTGACCCTGCCCTTGATGAAACACAGTGGACCAACACCAGCAGCTGACATGGCACCCCACACCATCACTGACTGTGGGTACTTGACACTGGACTTCAGGCATTTTGGCATTTCCTTCTCCCCAGTCTTCCTCCAGACTCTGGCACCTTGATTTCCGAATGACATGCAAAATTTGCTTTCATCAGAAAAAAGTACTTGGGACCACTTAGCAACAGTCCAGTGCTGCTTCTCTGTAGCCCAGGTCAGGCGCCTCTGCCGCTGTTTATGGTTCAAAAGTGGCTTTACCTGGGGAATGCGGCACCTGTAGCCCATTTCCTGCACACGCCTGTGCACGGTGGCTCTGGATGTTTCCACACCAGACTCAGTCCACTGCTTCCTCAGGTTCCCCAAGGTCTGGAATCGGTCCTTCTCCACAATCTTCCTCAGGGTCCGGTCTCCTCTTCTCGTTGTACAGCGTTTTCTACCACATTGTTTCCTTCCAACAGACTTACCATTGAGGTGCCTTGATACAGCACTCTGGGAACAGCCTATTTGTTGAGAAATTTCTTTCTGGGTCTTACCCTCTTGCTTGAGGGTGTCAATGATGGCCTTCTTGACATCTGTCAGGTCGCTAGTCTTACCCATGATGGGGGTTTTGAGTAATGAACCAGGCAGGGAGTTTATAAAAGCCTCAGGTATCTTTTGCATGTGTTTAGAGTTAATTAGTTGATTCAGAAGATTAGGGTAATAGGTCGTTTAGAGAACCTTTTCTTGATATGCTAATTTATTGAGACAGGTTTTTTGGGTTATCAGGAGTTGTATGCCAAAATCATCAGTATTAAAACAATAAAAGACCTGACAAATTTCAGTTGGTGGATAATGAATCTATAATATATGAAAGTTTAATTGTAATCATTACATTATGGTAAATAATGAAATTTAACACTATATGCTAATTTTTTGAGAAAGACCTGTATTACCTTCTAGGCTGTAGGATGAAGCTAGTGTCAGATCATGCACTTCTGAGATGGTTAAGAGAAAAGAAGTTTAAGAACACCCGGGTGACTAGGTGATTTTTAGCCCTTCAAGACTTCAGTTGAAGAGCATAGGCCAGGGAAATTACATGTCAACGCAGATGGTCTGTCCCAAATTCCTTTAGTGTTTGAAGGTGCCAAAACCCTTGGCTTTGGGCAGAGGGGGTGAATATGTGACAGGCTCACTGGCACAGTGTATGAGGGAAGATGTGTGTCATTGCACATGGTGTCAGTGATGTAAAACCAGGAGTTGTATCCTCCAGCACACTACGTATTGAGAGGGTTAAACTAAAGTTGCTTACATGGGATGGTTTTAGGTGGGCACCCATAGAGTGGGTGGGTGCTCACCATATGTCCTCCTGCAGAGCCAACACTGGCTTGTGTACTGACAGGACCTGCGATGATGTCATGGTCATGTAATCATCACATGGTTAGGTTAAATAGCTGGACATGAGAGTCAATGAGTGTTGTGTCTTGGGAGAGGAAGAACTCCTGTGTGGCTCAAGGAGGATTTGTGGTCTTTATTTGTTACCTATGGTGATTCCTGCAGTGAAAGGACCCATTTGAACTTTATATTTATTTTGTTTTGTCATTATGCCAAAAAGGCCACATTTGCTGTATTCAATGCTGCTATGGTTTACGATGACTTTTAATAAACCAGCAAGAGATTTACCTCAAGAGACTTTCCTAAGTATACTTGTGCAAGCAGCCAAGTGAAGCAACCCCTCACAGTACTTATATTTTTGTTATGTTAATTACATGTGGGGAAGGTGTGTGCCCTCACCATCTGTTGTTCACTCCTCTGTAACATGAACTGAGAGAAACCAGACCTTCAAAATATTATGGAAACAGGAACACATGGGCTACTTGCACAGTGAACAAGTCTGTATGATCATGTTCACACACCACCAAGAAACCTGAAGACACAAAAGAGAGTAGTAAAACCAAAAACACTCAGTTTGAAAAAATTGGTAGAGCAGCTTAGTATACATTTTTTGCAAAAAACGTATCACCCAAATACCCTGTTTTTTACATCTTTTACTAGCACTTGCGGATTACTGCAACATTTTTTCAAACTGAGTGTTTTTGGTTTTACTACTCTCTTTTGTGTCTTCAGGTTTCTTGGTGGTGTGTGAACATGATCATACAGACTTGTTCACTGTGCAAGTAGCCCATGTGTTCCTGTTTCCATAATTGTTCTCTTGTGTCTACAAGACTGGGGAGTTCCACCACTCCTCTTGGGCTATCTGCACAAAAGCTGTTCTACCCTGTATGCACACATGGATTTTTCCTCTCTGAACCCTGCTCACACAGGTTATATACAGATGATCAGGTTTTTAAATACATCAGATAGGGATTGCATACATTAGTTAGGACTGCTCTGATAAGGGTATACCGTGAAGATTGGTAGAGCAGCTTAGTATACATTTTTTGCAAAAAACGTATCAACCAAATACCCTGTGTTTTACATCTTTTACTAGCACTTGCGGATTACTGCAACATTTTTTCAAACTGAGTGTTTTTGGTTTTACTACTCTCTTTTGTGTCTTCAAGTTTCTTGGTGGTGTGTGAACATGATCATACAGACTTGTTCACTGTGCAAGTAGCCCATGTGTTCCTGTTTCCATAATTGTTCTCTTGTGTCTACAAGACTGAGGAGTTCCACCACTCCTCTTGGGCTATCTGCACAAAAGCTGTTCTACCCTGTATGCACACATGGATTTTTCCTCTCTGAACCCTGTTCACACAGGTTATATACAGATGATCAGGTTTTTAAATACATCAGATAGGGATTGCATACATTAGTTAGGACTGCTCTGATAAGGGTATACCGTGAAGATTGGTAGAGCAGCTTAGTATACATTTTTTGCAAAAAACGTATCAACCAAATACCCTGTTTTTTACATCTTTTACTAGCACTTGCGGATTACTGCAACATTTTTTCAAACTGAGTGTTTTTGGTTTTACTACTCTCTTTTGTGTCTTCAGGTTTCTTGGTGGTGTGTGAACATGATCATACAGACTTGTTCACTGTGCAAGTAGCCCATGTGTTCCTGTTTCCATAATTGTTCTCTTGTGTCTACAAGACTGGGGAGTTCCACCACTCCTCTTGGGCTATCTGCACAAAAGCTGTTCTACCCTGTATGCACACATGGATTTTTCCTCTCTGAACCCTGCTCACACAGGTTATATACAGATGATCAGGTTTTTAAATACATCAGATAGGGATTGCATACATTAGTTAGGACTGCTCTGATAAGGGTATACCGTGAAGATTGGTAGAGCAGCTTAGTATACATTTTTTGCAAAAAACGTATCAACCAAATACCCTGTTTTTTACATCTTTTACTAGCACTTGCGGATTACTGCAACATTTTTTCAAACTGAGTGTTTTTGGTTTTACTACTCTCTTTTGTGTCTTCAACCTTCAAAATATTGTAGGTGTGTTCAAGGAAAACCAATGGCATAACATTCAAAAATAAAAGGAAAAATCACACTCACCATCTCTTTAAAACTCCAACACTTTAATTGAAAAGTTAAAACATAGGGTTACAGGGGATAATGGACTGCACAAAGGATAACAGCCATATCAAGCCAAGTTTTAACCCCTTTCTGCTAGCTAACGGGATAGTACGTCAGCTGGCAGTATCCCCTCCTTTAAGGTGGGCTCCGGCAGTGAGTCCACCTCAAAGCCGCAACATGTCAGCTGTTTTCAACAGCTATAGTAATATATGTAAGTGGTGCACCCCTGCACTAATCATAGAAATAGGGTGCAAAACCTGGCCCGTGAAATGACCATGAAAACAAAGAAGAGAACAGACTGGGCCAATAACGGTATGCACACCCATGAATTGTGTAAATATATCAAACAATTTTAATTTTTAATTACACCTCAAAACAGGACATATACAAGATAAAACCAATTAAAAAGGTCTGGATACAGGACCATACGCCATCACCCCTGAACATGCATGGCATAAATTAGCCTAACACATGAAAAGAATGTTAGTAGGTAGATACAGAATATATACAGTATCACTTGTCCACATAGATAATATCTCAGATCACAGGAACATATTATGTGCATGCACAAATATACGGAAAATGAACAAAACCAGACATACAAAAAGACAAGAAATATTATAATTTTCCAGTCTATGATGATGCGGTCACAATTATCATCCTAAATACCAAAATTCTATCTCAAAAATAAACATGTTCATTTGTGGCCGTAGAAGTACTATCAATACATCTGTCCCTAATATCCCTGGTAGGGCTAGATCTATTCAAAGCCCCAATCAGGTGTGTGGCGAATATCCCACAGTTATACAAGAGAACAGGCAAAGCGTACTATGTCTAAAAAGCCATAAGCTCCAAAATAGGAGCGCACTGAGACCCGGGTATAATACCCCAAAAAGTGTATCAATGGCACCAATGCACAATAAAGATATGCCGTGGATAACGGCGCCAGGTGAGGACAGGAGACAAGTGGAGGGGTGAGGCAGCAAGCCCCACGCGTATCGCTGCAAGCGCAGCTTCGTCAGGGGAAGTGAATCAATAAGTCCCCCTTGAGGTCTAATATACATGAACATAAATAGATTAAATACAAACCGGTGTGCAGTTAACGAACGCCGCGCCAGTGGAGGTCGCCGCATACAGCGTGCCGGAAATGGCTATAGCCGGAAAGTGTTTACCGTTGTCATAGTGCAGCTGCACATGCAGAACGGTAACACTAGAGGGGGAAAGATCGCGCGTGCGCAGATCAGATACAAGGAGTAAGCAGCAAGTGTCCATTGCCGGAAAGAAACCTGCATACCTATGAGAGCATATAACATACACACATCCCAGGGGGCAAATGGAGCATATAAACACTCAAATGAGGATATATATAATAGCACCTTAGAGAAAAAAGAAAGAAAATAAGGGAGAACAGGTAAAGCTGATGGTGCCACTCACAGCACAATAGCAACTTAGATGGCAACGAATGGAAGTGATGGCCAAGGGTTAAAGTCAGCCTGCTATTGTACGAACAAATACGCAGCCACACTATCCAAGTAGGGGAGAAATAATATTTACGAGGTATGCCAAAACAAATGATGATGACCATACTTAACAGTGAACTGGGCTGTGGACCTAAAAATAGGAACATATAGAAATACCCATCTCTTATTATCGCTAAAGTCATTCAAAATATCAATATAGCGTCCATTCATCTTCATAGTCCCAAATGGGGAAAGCAGTCCTCATAGTATGTATCCCCAAGGAGAATTAGTGGCAATGTCCAAATCGGGCATAAATCCTCATAGATGGAAAGCAGTATGCAGGTATAACTTCCCACACTCAGGACCCCAGTTATAATCCATAGATATAACCTCTCTGAAGATTAACAGCCCAAGATGTATACAGTCTTCTTTGATAAGAGAAGGATCTTAATATGCCTCATCATGCCTCATCATGGTCCTAGTCCGTAACAGGGGTATGTATGCCCGTGCATTGACATCACCGGAGACCAGGGTACCAAGAACCATAGTACGTTGTCCTAATGGCAATAACATCATGACGCTCCTCCAATCGCACCCAGGATGTATAGGCTCATAAGCCTGGATATTTCCAGTGTCCAATTGGTCCCCAAGCCGTGTATCCCATTTGGAACAAGAAATCACTTGATCCACATAAAGCAACATGGAGCTCTAAAGAATAAAAAACAGGCATATAAGACAGGTATGCAGATAGCCCAATTTTTGGAAGGGGAGATGAAAGGAAAGTGGCAAAATGAAAGAATGTGTATAAAAGATGAAAATCATACATATATGCACATATACACATATATACATACATATACATACACAGACATGCCTGCCCCACCTATCTCAACCCAAAAACCCAGTGAATAGGAGTTCTTCATTGAGTCCCTGTGGTGCTGTGGACCGAAGATTGAAGATCCACCTAGATTCTATCTGAAGGAGCTGGTTATGTGAACTGCCACCCCTACCCCTGTACAGTATCCTCTGCAGCCCCACAACCCTAATATTGGAAGTGGAGCCCCCGTGTGTTGCCAAAAAATGTGCTGCCACCGGGGTGAGGGGCTTACCCTTACGTTGGTCTGCAGCTGCCAAATGAATAGTCGACATGTGCTTCTGGATTCTCTTTCTAAGCTCCTGGGAAGTTTGTCCAACATACGGTTTGCCACATGGACAGATAATGACATAAATGACGTCCCTCGTCTTACAGTTGATGTAATGTTTGAGCCGATAAATAGATGAATCTAAAGGATTAGAAAAAACATTCCTGGTGGGTATCATGAAGGGACATATACTGCAATCCCCACAGGGAAATGACCCTTTGAGATTGAGCCCTCTATTAAGCCTAGTGGTTGGTCTTGAAAAATGACTGTTTGTTAAAAGATCTCGCAAGTTCGGGGCTCGTCTTGTCGCAAGCAGAGGTCTTTCACTCGTTACCTCTGCCGTCTGAGAGTCGGTCCTAAGAATAGACCAATGTCGAGTGATAATGGTCTTTACCTGGTCCCAGCTGCTGTTATAATCTGTGACGAATCTGGTGACTTTATCCAAGTTGCGAGGTCTCGGAGTCAATAGTGACGTTTGGTCTTCCCGTCGTGCTCTCTGAAAGGCAGATGAAATTATTCGTTTCGGGTAACCCCTTTCTTTGAAACGACTTGTGAGCTCACGGGCCTGTGACAAAAAATCAATGTCATGCGTACAGTTCCGCCTGACCCGCAAAAATTGGCTGATAGGAACACCCACCTTGGTGTGTGTAGGATGAAAACTACTGTATTCCAGTAGTGCATTAGTAGCTGTTGACTTGCGGAAGAGATCCGTTACCAAATGGTGGTCTTCCACAGTAATCTTTAAATCCAAGTAGGTGACCGAGGCAGTTGACATAAAATGTGTGAGAAAAATATTATGGGAGTTAATATTGAGATCCTGCAGAAATTGAACACACTCCGATTCGGTGCCAAGCCATAGAAAAAACACGTCATCGATATATCGATGCCAGTGGCGCACCTTCTCCTGGAAGGTCACGGAGGGGTAAACTACAGTCTCTTCCCACCAGCCTAAGAAGATATTGGCATAGGCTGGCGCACATTTGGCCCCCATGGCCACACCGGACACCTGGAGGTAGAAAGTCCTGTCAAAAAGAAAAAAGTTGTGATGCAAGACAAATTTAAGAAGTTCCAGAAGAAACATATGGTGTCCAGAGTCCTCATGTTGTCTCAGATTCAGAAAAAAGGACAATGCGTTAATGCCATCCACATGGCTAATATTGGAATATAATGATTCCACATCGCACGTAACTAGGTGGAATGCAGTCGGCAAATTGATGTCCCGAATAATTTCAATAAAATGGGCCGAGTCCCTAACGTATGAGGGTAGCATTGTCGCAATAGGCTGCAAGAAAAAATCGATGTAGTGACAAGCTTTTTCGCATAAGCTGCCAATACTAGAAACTATTGGTCGACCGGGGGGCTGTTTGTCGTCCTTATGAATTTTTGGCAGCATATAAAATGTTGCAACGATGGGATCCTCCACCCACATGTACCGCTTTTCATTGGAGGTAATAATGCCCAGTTGGTTGGCCCTGCATAATAAAGTCTGCAGTTTGGACATAAAAACTTTTGTGGGATCCGATGGTAATTTGTTATAAAACCGCCTGTTGTCCAATTGCCTAGTGGCCTCCACCTGATACATGTGGGTGGGCCAAAGGACGACATTGCCCCCCTTGTCTGCTTCCTTAATAATAAAGGTCCCATTGTTTCTTAGGTCATAAATGGCCCGATTTTCCGCAGTGGACAAATTAGGAGATGTACTGACCTTGGGAACCATAGCCATGATGTCTCTCTTCACCAGTTCATAAAAAATCTTGACCGCGGGGACCAATGTGAAAGAGGGCGCCCTGGAAGATTTTTTCCTATGTGGAAATCTGCTGTTAGAGGTCGCTACTTGATTTTCCTCCAATAAATCCAGTCTTGTATAACTGTGGGATATTCGCCACACACCTGATTGGGGCTTTGAATAGATCTAGCCCTACCAGGGATATTAGGGACAGATGTATTGATAGTACTTCTACGGCCACAAATGAACATGTTTATTTTTGAGATAGAATTTTGGTATTTAGGATGATAATTGTGACCGCATCATCATAGACTGGAAAATTATAATATTTCTTGTCTTTTTGTATGTCTGGTTTTGTTCATTTTCCGTATATTTGTGCATGCACATAATATGTTCCTGTGATCTGAGATATTATCTATGTGGACAAGTGATACTGTATATATTCTGTATCTACCTACTAACATTCTTTTCATGTGTTAGGCTAATTTATGCCATGCATGTTCAGGGGTGATGGCGTATGGTCCTGTATCCAGACCTTTTTAATTGGTTTTATCTTGTATATGTCCTGTTTTGAGGTGTAATTAAAAATTAAAATTGTTTGATATATTTACACAATTCATGGGTGTGCATACCGTTATTGGCCCAGTCTGTTCTCTTCTCTTGTATGACTGTGGGATATTCGCCACACACCTGATTGGGGCTTTGAATAGATCTAGCCCTACCAGGGATATTAGGGACAGATGTATTGATAGTACTTCTACGGCCACAAATGAACATGTTTATTTTTGAGATAGAATTTTGGTATTTAGGATGAAAATTGTGACCGCATCATCATAGACTGGAAAATTATAATATTTCTTGTCTTTTTGTATGTCTGGTTTTGTTCATTTTCCGTATATTTGTGCATGCACATAATATGTTCCTGTGATCTGAGATATTATCTATGTGGACAAGTGATACTGTATATATTCTGTATCTACCTACTAACATTCTTTTCATGTGTTAGGCTAATTTATGCCATGCATGTTCAGGGGTGATGGCGTATGGTCCTGTATCCAGACCTTTTTAATTGGTTTTATCTTGTATATGTCCTGTTTTGAGGTGTAATTAAAAATTAAAATTTTTTGATATATTTACACAATTCATGGGTGTGCATACCGTTATTGGCCCAGTCTGTTCTCTTCTTTGTTTTCATGGTCATTTCACGGGCCAGGTTTTGCACCCTATTTCTATGATTAGTGCAGGGGTGCACCACTTACATATATTACTATAGATTTTTCCTTGCCCTGTTTAGGGGTTTTTTCCTAGTGGTAGCACATGCATATTTTGGCATATCCTGCTGTCTTATTATAGTAAGTAGTACTGATTTATTTTTTGGTACATATATTGGTAGAATTGTTCCTTGTGTGCAGTTATGGACTGGGACGCCAGGGAGGCCGCATGGTTGGCGCAGTCCTCCAGCATGTTTCAAACAGCAGAGGTACCTGCCCCAGATTCGGATTTTTCAGTATTGTGTTTAGATCTTACCAAGGCTCACAGATCTGGAATCAAGCTATGGTGGAATATGAGAAGCCTTGAGGAATATTGCAAGGCTGGGTTTGTGCCTAGGGGTCTTCGCATTTCTATCTTCCCAGCTTGGGAGCCTTCTGCCTCATTCCAACAAACTTGGGAGCAGGGCCTCACACGCTGTTCTAACATGCTTATTTCCTTGCTTATTGAACATGATAAGGAGTTGTTCTCCGCCGTCAAAATACATATTAAGGAATTTGAGGGCAAGCTAACTAAATTTGAGGAGACACAGGTGGGGGCATTTAGGATCAAATTAAAGGAGACATTAGACAAATATGAGGCAGATATTATTGCAGGCAAGCGCAAAAAGTTCCTGAGAGACAAAATGGACTATGAACAACATAAAGTCTATAGATGGAAACATAGAGGCAATGCTAGAACTGGTGCCCCTCATAATAGTAGGAACACTACTCTCCCTGTAAATACTGAGCCCTCACTTAGAGGGGCAAGCTCCAGTGATTTTTTATCTTCTACGGGGAGCGAGCTCGATCACGGACCAGACGTGGAAGACGAAAGAAGAATTCCAATAAGAAAGCGTCAACCATATTACCGGGGAAAGACATCACCATACCGACACAAATATCCAACCAGACGCAAGTAGAGGATACCGGCACTTGTGATGTTCCAGCATCTGATTCGGAGGTACCAAACAACACTTTACAAGTTATTAACTTGTCTAACCATTCCTTATCACAGGTGGAACTGTCGGTTCTCCGGCGGGGGCTGACGTTTGTTCCTACACACAAGGTGGACAAGTTTACACTTGTTAAGGACTTATACCTTTTTTGCAGGAACATCACCTTTCAAGTTATGTATCAGAAACCCGATATTCTACAGAATGTTCCTCATGATGAGCGCCAGGCCTTTCAGGACTTACTGGATTTATTGGAGGAAAATCAAGTAGCGACCTCTAACAGCAGATTTCCACATAGGAAAAAATCTTCCAGGGCGCCCTCTTTCACATTGGTCCCCGCGGTCAAGATTTTTTATGAACTGGTGAAGAGAGACATCATGGCTATGGTTCCCAAGGTCAGTACATCTCCTAATTTGTCCACTGCGGAAAATCGGGCCATTTATGACCTAAGAAACAATGGGACCTTTATTATTAAGGAAGCAGACAAGGGGGGCAATGTCGTCCTTTGGCCCACCCACATGTATCAGGTGGAGGCCACTAGGCAATTGGACAACAGGCGGTTTTATAACAAATTACCATCGGATCCCACAAAAGTTTTTATGTCCAAACTGCAGACTTTATTATGCAGGGCCAACCAACTGGGCATTATTACCTCCAATGAAAAGCGGTACATGTGGGTGGAGGATCCCATCGTTGCAACATTTTATATGCTGCCAAAAATTCATAAGGACGACAAACAGCCCCCCGGTCGACCAATAGTTTCTAGTATTGGCAGCTTATGCGAAAAAGCTTGTCACTACATCGATTTTTTCTTGCAGCCTATTGCGACAATGCTACCCTCATACGTTAGGGACTCGGCCCATTTTATTGAAATTATTCGGGACATCAATTTGCCGACTGCATTCCACCTAGTTACGTGCGATGTGGAATCATTATATTCCAATATTAGCCATGTGGATGGCATTAACGCATTGTCCTTTTTTCTGAATCTGAGACAACATGAGGACTCTGGACACCATATGTTTCTTCTGGAACTTCTTAAATTTGTCTTGCATCACAACTTTTTTCTTTTTGACAGGACTTTCTACCTCCAGGTGTCCGGTGTGGCCATGGGGGCCAAATGTGCGCCAGCCTATGCCAATATCTTCTTAGGCTGGTGGGAAGAGACTGTAGTTTACCCCTCCGTGACCTTCCAGGAGAAGGTGCGCCACTGGCATCGATATATCGATGACGTGTTTTTTCTATGGCTTGGCACCGAATCGGAGTGTGTTCAATTTCTGCAGGATCTCAATATTAACTCCCATAATATTTTTCTCACACATTTTATGTCAACTGCCTCGGTCACCTACTTGGATTTAAAGATTACTGTGGAAGACCACCATTTGGTAACGGATCTCTTCCGCAAGTCAACAGCTACTAATGCACTACTGGAATACAGTAGTTTTCATCCTACACACACCAAGGTGGGTGTTCCTATCAGCCAATTTTTGCGGGTCAGGCGGAACTGTACGCATGACATTGATTTTTTGTCACAGGCCCGTGAGCTCACAAGTCGTTTCAAAGAAAGGGGTTACCCGAAACGAATAATTTCATCTGCCTTTCAGAGAGCACGACGGGAAGACCAAACGTCACTATTGACTCCGAGACCTCGCAACTTGGATAAAGTCACCAGATTCGTCACAGATTATAACAGCAGCTGGGACCAGGTAAAGACCATTATCACTCGACATTGGTCTATTCTTAGGACCGACTCTCAGACGGCAGAGGTAACGAGTGAAAGACCTCTGCTTGCGACAAGACGAGCCCCGAACTTGCGAGATCTTTTAACAAACAGTCATTTTTCAAGACCAACCACTAGGCTTAATAGAGGGCTCAATCTCAAAGGGTCATTTCCCTGTGGGGATTGCAGTATATGTCCCTTCATGATACCCACCAGGAATGTTTTTTCTAATCCTTTAGATTCATCTATTTATCGGCTCAAACATTACATCAACTGTAAGACGAGGGACGTCATTTATGTCATTATCTGTCCATGTGGCAAACCGTATGTTGGACAAACTTCCCAGGAGCTTAGAAAGAGAATCCAGAAGCACATGTCGACTATTCATTTGGCAGCTGCAGACCAACGTAAGGGTAAGCCCCTCACCCCGGTGGCAGCACATTTTTTGGCAACACACGGGGGCTCCACTTCCAATATTAGGGTTGTGGGGCTGCAGAGGATACTGTACAGGGGTAGGGGTGGCAGTTCACATAACCAGCTCCTTCAGATAGAATCTAGGTGGATCTTCAATCTTTGGTCCACAGCACCACAGGGACTCAATGAAGAACTCCTATTCACTGGGTTTTTGGGTTGAGATAGGTGGGGCAGGCATGTCTGTGTATGTATATGTATGTATATATGTGTATATGTGCATATATGTATGATTTTCATCTTTTATACACATTCTTTCATTTTGCCACTTTCCTTTCATCTCCCCTTCCAAAAATTGGGCTATCTGCATACCTGTCTTATATGCCTGTTTTTTATTCTTTAGAGCTCCATGTTGCTTTATGTGGATCAAGTGATTTCTTGTTCCAAATGGGATACACGGCTTGGGGACCAATTGGACACTGGAAATATCCAGGCTTATGAGCCTATACATCCTGGGTGCGATTGGAGGAGCGTCATGATGTTATTGCCATTAGGACAACGTACTATGGTTCTTGGTACCCTGGTCTCCGGTGATGTCAATGCACGGGCATACATACCCCTGTTACGGACTAGGACCATGATGAGGCATGATGAGGCATATTAAGATCCTTCTCTTATCAAAGAAGACTGTATACATCTTGGGCTGTTAATCTTCAGAGAGGTTATATCTATGGATTATAACTGGGGTCCTGAGTGTGGGAAGTTATACCTGCATACTGCTTTCCATCTATGAGGATTTATGCCCGATTTGGACATTGCCACTAATTCTCCTTGGGGATACATACTATGAGGACTGCTTTCCCCATTTGGGACTATGAAGATGAATGGACGCTATATTGATATTTTGAATGACTTTAGCGATAATAAGAGATGGGTATTTCTATATGTTCCTATTTTTAGGTCCACAGCCCAGTTCACTGTTAAGTATGGTCATCATCACTTGTTTTGGCATACCTCGTAAATATTATTTCTCCCCTACTTGGATAGTGTGGCTGCGTATTTGTTCGTACAATAGCAGGCTGACTTTAACCCTTGGCCATCACTTCCATTCGTTGCCATCTAAGTTGCTATTGTGCTGTGAGTGGCACCATCAGCTTTACCTGTTCTCCCTTATTTTCTTTCTTTTTTCTCTAAGGTGCTATTATATATATCCTCATTTGAGTGTTTATATGCTCCATTTGCCCCCTGGGATGTGTGTATGTTATATGCTCTCATAGGTATGCAGGTTTCTTTCCGGCAATGGACACTTGCTGCTTACTCCTTGTATCTGATCTGCGCACGCGCGATCTTTCCCCCTCTAGTGTTACCGTTCTGCATGTGCAGCTGCACTATGACAACGGTAAACACTTTCCGGCTATAGCCATTTCCGGCACGCTGTATGCGGCGACCTCCACTGGCGCGGCGTTCGTTAACTGCACACCGGTTTGTATTTAATCTATTTATGTTCATGTATATTAGACCTCAAGGGGGACTTATTGATTCACTTCCCCTGACGAAGCTGCGCTTGCAGCGATACGCGTGGGGCTTGCTGCCTCACCCCTCCACTTGTCTCCTGTCCTCACCTGGCGCCGTTATCCACGGCATATCTTTATTGTGCATTGGTGCCATTGATACACTTTTTGGGGTATTATACCCGGGTCTCAGTGCGCTCCTATTTTGGAGCTTATGGCTTTTTAGACATAGTACGCTTTGCCTATTCTCTTGTATAACTGTGGGATATTCGCCACACACCTGATTGGGGCTTTGAATAGATCTAGCCCTACCAGGGATATTAGGGACAGATGTATTGATAGTACTTCTACGGCCACAAATGAACATGTTTATTTTTGAGATAGAATTTTGGTATTTAGGATGATAATTGTGACCGCATCATCATAGACTGGAAAATTATAATATTTCTTGTCTTTTTGTATGTCTGGTTTTGTTCATTTTCCGTATATTTGTGCATGCACATAATATGTTCCTGTGATCTGAGATATTATCTATGTGGACAAGTGATACTGTATATATTCTGTATCTACCTACTAACATTCTTTTCATGTGTTAGGCTAATTTATGCCATGCATGTTCAGGGGTGATGGCGTATGGTCCTGTATCCAGACCTTTTTAATTGGTTTTATCTTGTATATGTCCTGTTTTGAGGTGTAATTAAAAATTAAAATTGTTTGATATATTTACACAATTCATGGGTGTGCATACCGTTATTGGCCCAGTCTGTTCTCTTCTTTGTTTTCACTGTTTTCAACAGCTGACATGTACGTGCAACCGGCGCGAGCGGAATCGCGATCCGCCCGCGCCCATTAACTAGTTAAATGCCGCTGTCAAACTGACAGCGGCATTTAACAAGCGCTCCCGGACGCATGGCCGGAAGTACTCTCACCGCTGACCCACGTCACATGATCGGGGGTCATCGGTGCGTTGCGATCACAACCAGAGGTCTCCTTGAGACCTCTATGGTTGTTGATGGCAGATTGCTATAAGCGCCACCCTGCCAAAATTGAAAAAAACAAAAGTGTTTAAAAATTAAAAAAAAATAAAAAAATATAAAAGTTCAAATCAACCCCCTTTCACCCCGATCAAAATAAAATGTAAAAAAAAAATCAAACCTACACATATTTGGTATCGTTGCATTCATAATCGCCCGATCTATCAATAAAAAAAGGATCAACCTGATCGCTAAATGGCGTAGCGAGAAAAAAAATCAAAACGCAAAAATTAAGTTTTTTTGGTCGCAGCGACATTGCATTAAAATGCAATAACAGGCGATCAAAAGAACGTATCTGCACAAAAGTTGTATTATTAAAAACGTCAGCTCGGCATGCAAAAACATAAGCCCTCACCCAAGCCCAGATCACAAAAAATGGAGATGCTATGGGTATCGGAAAAGTGCCCTCTTTATTGTTTTTGTTTTTAAGCAGATTTTGGAATTTTTTTTTACCACTTAGATAAAAGAGAACCTAGACATGTTTGGTGTCTATGAACTCGTAATCACTTGGAAAATCATAATGGCAGGTCAGTTTTAGCATTTAGTGAACCTAGCAAAAAAGCCAAAGAGAAAGAAGTGTGGGATTGCACTTTTTTGCAATTTCATCGCACTTGGAATTTTTTTCCTGTTTTCTGTAACACGACATGGTAAAACCAATGGTATCATTCAAAAGGAACCTGCCCTACCCTCTCCTAGTGTTTCATCACCCATCCCCTGCAGACTGTGAGCCCTCGCGGGTAGGGTCCTCCCTCCTTATGTACCCGTGTGCCTTGTTATCTGCTCATGTTTAATGTATTTGTCTACAGTTAGGGCCAGAAATATTTGGACAGTGACACAAGTTTTGTTATTTTAGCTGTTTACAAAAACATGTTCAGAAATACAATTATATATATAATATGGGCTGAAAGTGCACACTCCCAGCTGCAATATGATAGTTTCCACATCCAAATCGGAGAAAGGGTTTAGGAATCATAGCTCTGTAATGCATAGCGTCCTCTTTTTCAAGGGACCAAAAGTAATTGGACAATGGACTCTAAGGGCTGCAATTAACTCTGAAGGCGTCTCCCTCGTTAACCTGTAATCAATGAAGTAGTTAAAAGGTCAGGGGTGGATTCCAGGTGTGTGGTTTTGCATTTGGAAGCTGTTGCTGTGAGCAGACAACATGCGGTCAAAGGAACTCTCAAATGAGGTGAAGCAGAACATCCTGAGGCTGAAAAAAAAGAAAAAATCCATCAGAGAGATAGCAGACATGCTTGGAGTAGCAAAATCAACAGTTGGGTACATTCTGAGAAAAAAGGAATTGACTGGTGAGCTTGGGAACTCAAAAAGGCCTGGGCGTCCAACAGTGGTTGACAACAGTGGTGGATGATCGCCGCATACTTAATTTGGTGAAGAAGAACCCGTTCACAACATCAACTGAAGTCCAGAACAGTCTCAGTGAAGTAGGTGTATCTGTCTCTAAGTCAACAGTAAAGAGAAGACTCCATGACAGTAAATACAAAGGGTTCACATCTAGATGCAAACCATTCATCAATACCAAAAATAGACAGGCCAGAGTTAAATTAGCAGAAAAACACCTCAAGAAGCCAGCTCAGTTCTGGAAAAGTATTCTATGGACAGATGAGACAAAGATCAACCTGTACCAGAATGATGGGAAGAAAAAAGTTTGGAGAAGAAAGGGAACGGCACATGATCCAAGGCACACCACATCCTCTGTAAAACATGGTGGAGGCAACGTGATGGCATGGGCATGCATGGCTTTCAATGGCACTGGGTCACTTGTGTTTATTGATGACATAAGAGCAGACAAGAGTAGCCGGATGAATTCTGAAGTGTACCGGGATATACTTTCAGCCCAGATTCAGCCAAATGCTGCAAAGTTGATTGGACGGCGCTTCATAGTACAGATGGACAATGACCCCAAGCATACAGCCAAAGCTACCCAGGAGTTCATGAGTGCCAAAAAGTGGCACATTCTGCAATGGCCAAGTCAATCTCCAGATCTAAACCCAATTGAGCATGCATTTCACTTGCTCAAATCCAGACTTAAGACGGAAAGACCCACAAACAAGCAAGACCTGAAGGCTGCGGCTGTAAAGGCCTGGCAAAGCATTAAGAAGGAGGAAACCCAGCGTTTGGTGATGTCCATGGGTTCCAGACTTAAGGCAGTGATTGCCTCCAAAGGATTTGCAACATAATATTGAAAATAAAAATATTTTGTTTGGGTTATGTTTATTTGTCCAATTACTTTTGACCTCCTAAAATGTGGAGTGTTTGTAAAGAAATGTGTACAATTCCTACATTTTCTATCAGATATTTTTGTTCAACCCTTCAAATTAAACGTTACAATCTGCACTTGAATTCTGTTGTAGAGGTTTCATTTCAAATCCAATGTGGTGGCATGCAGAGCCCAACTCGCGAAAATTGTGTCACTGTCCAAATATTTCTGGCCCTAACTGTATATTTGCCCCGTATTCACATGTAAAGCGCCATGGAATAAATGGCGCTATAAAAATGTATAATAATAAATAATAAAAAGTACAACTTGACCCACAAAAAATAAGCCCTCATATGGCCATATTGATGGAAAAATAAAAAAGTTATGGCTCTGGAAAGAAGGGGAGCGAAAAACGAAAAAAGCCCCGGGGGTTAAAGAGGCAATGAGTGCAATTTTTTCTTCTATTTTTGTATGTTAAATATTAATTAGATTATTCATTTTTTACTCTGAACTCTGTGCTGGGTATATTTGCTGACATGACATTTAGCTTATTCTTGTACACTTAGCTCATTGTAATCTTCTTTGTTCAGGAGCTTGGACATTCACATGCCTCAAAGTAAAACTGCTCTAACTTTTTCAAGATAGATAGGTTCACCTAGGGAACAGCAATCTTCAAGTCTGACCACAGATTCTCAATTGGATTAAGGTCTGGGCTTTGACTGAACCACTCCACAACATTTACATGTTTCCCATTAAACCACTGAAGTGTTGCTTTACCAGTATGCATTGTATGCACTGGGTCATTGTCTTGCTGGAAGGTGAACCTCCTACCCAGTCTCAAATCACTGACAGACTGAAACAGGTTTTGCTGAAGAATATCCCTGTATTTCCCTTGACTTGCACCATTTTCACTGTCCCTGGTGCCGAAAGACATCCCCACAGCATGATGCTACCACCAACATATTTAACTGTGGGCATGGTGATCTGGTTTGACACCAGACATAGCATTTACATCGGTTACTTAAACTACAATTTTGGTCACATCTGACCACTGCTCCTTCCTCCATACATTTGGGCCTACTGTGGTCGTATGGACAGATACTCCAGTTTCTGCTTGAGAACTCTGCAGGTGATTAATGCCCTCCTTGCCCAGGCTGAGAGTTTTCGTGGGCTGCCCTCTCTTGGCAGATTTGTTGTGGTACCATGTTCTTTCCATTTGATGATAATGGATTTGATGGTGCTCCGGGGGAACATCACAGATTGGGATATTTATTGGGTAGTTGCCCCTACAGGTATATTTTACTTCAGGGTTACTTGTTTGATATTGGCCTTACTACTGTTTCCTACTACAACCCCAGCACACATCAGGAGCACTTCTTTTCCCATGTTCTTAAATTGACCTCGGCATCACAGAAGGGCTTTCCACTATTAGCAGGAGATTCAAATCTCATTATTAACCCACTTATACCTAAATCTATTGGACACCCTAATCTGGTACCCAGATACGGTTACGTTGATATATATTTGGACAGAGACATTTTTCTAATTTTGGTTATAGACATTTGAGGGTATCCATATCAAAATTGGATGAAGGGTTTAGGAGTTTCAGTTCCTTGACATGTGCCACCCTGTTTTTAAAGGGACCAAAAGTAATTGGACAGATTAAATAATTTTAAATAAAATGTTCATTTCTAGTACTTGGTTGAAAACAGTTTGTTGGCAATGACTGTCTGAAGTCTTGAACTCATGGACAGCACCAGATTCTGTGTTTCCTCCTTTTTGATGCTCTGCCAAGCCTTCACTGCGGTGGTTTTCAGTTGCTGTTTGTTTGTGGGTGAAGTTTAGTCTTTAACAAGTGAAATACATGCTCAATTGGGTTGAGATCAGTTGACTGACTTTCAGAATATTCCACTTCTTTGCTTTAATAAACTCCTGGGTTGCTTTGGCTTTATGTTTTGGGTCATTGTCCATCTGTAGTATGAAATGACGACCAATCAGTTTGGCTGCATTTGGCTGGATCTGAGCACTGTATGGCTCTGAATACCTCAGAATTCATTCGGCTGCTTCTGTCCTGTGTCACATCATCAATAAACACTAGTGGCCCAGTGCCACTGGCAGCTATGCATGCCCAACCCATCACACTGCCTTTGCTGTGTTTTACAGATGATGTGGTATACTTTGGATCATGAGCTGTACCACGCCTTCGCCATACCTTTCTCTTTCCATCATTCCGGTAGAGGTTGATCTTGGTTTCATCTGTCCAAAGAATGTTCTTCCAGAACTGTGCTGGCTTTTTTAGCTGTTTTTTAGCAAAGTCCAGTCTAGCCTTTTTATTCTTGATGCTTATGAGTGGCTTGCACCGTGCAATGAACCCTCTGTATTTACTATCATGCTGTCTTCTCTTTATGGTAGATTTGGATATTGATACGCCTACCTCCTGGAGAGTGTTGTTCACTTTGTTGGCTGTTGTGAAGGGGTTTTTCTTCACTATGGAGATTATTCTTCGATCATCCACCACTGTTGTCTTCCATGGGCGCCCAGTGTTGTGAATTCTGTGATCAAGCTCCGTCCTGTGGTCACAAGTGGTACTGCGGCTTCTGAGTTTCCTTCCTCATTTGATGAGGTTAAGTCGTTAGGTGCTGCTCTATTTAACTCCACCTAGTGCTTTGATCCTGGCCTCCAGTCAATGTTCTAGTATTGGTCTTGCTTCCTCCTGGATCGTTCCTGTGGCCTGTCTGCTCAGCATAAGCTAAGTTCTGCTAGTGTTACTTTTGTTGCTATATTTTCTGTCCAGCTTGCTTTAATTTGTTTTTCTTGCTTGCTGGAAGCTCTGAGACGCAGAGGGAGCACCTCCGTACCGTTAGTCGGTGCGGAGGGTCTTTTTGCCCCTCTGCGTGGTTGTTTGTAGGTTTTTGTGTTGACCGCAAAGCTATCTTTCCTATCCTCGGTCTATTCAGTAAGTCGGGCCTCGCTTTGCTAAATCTATTTCATCTTTGTGTTTGTACTTTCATCTTAACTCACAGTCATTATATGTGGGGGGCTGCCTTTTCCTTTGGGGAATTTCTCTGAGGCAAGGTAGGCTTATTTTTCTATCTTCAGGCCTAGCTAGTTTCTCAGGCTGTGCCGAGTTGCATAGGGAGCGTTAGGCGCAATCCACGGCTACCTCTAGTGTGGTGTGATAGGATTAGGGATTGCGGTCAGCAGAGTTCCCCCGTCTCTCAAAAAATGTCGGTCATTTGGGTAGTTTGTGATCGCTTCTCTAAGATGGTCCATTTGGTACCCTTGTCTAAATTGCCTTCCTCCTCTGATTTGGTGCCATTGTTCTTCCAGCATGTGGTTCGTTTACATGGCATTCCAGAGAACATCGTTTCTGACAGAGGTTCCCAGTTTGTTTCGAGGTTTTGGCGAGCATTTTGTGCTAGGATGGGCATTGATTTGTCTTTTTCCTCGGCTTTCCATCCTCAGACAAATGGCCAAACTGAACGAACCAATCAGACCTTGGAAACATATCTGAGATGTTTTGTTTCTGCTGATCAGGATGATTGGGTGTCCTTTTTGCCGTTGGCTGAGTTCGCCCTTAATAATCGGGCCAGCTCGGCTAACTTGGTTTCGCCGTTTTTCTGCAATTCTGGGTTCCATCCTCGTTTCTCTTCAGGGCAGGTTGAGTCTTCGGACTGTCCTGGTGTGGATACTGTGGTGGACAGGTTGCAGCGGATTTGGACTCATGTAGTGGACAATTTGACCTTGTCCCAGGAGAAGGCTCAACGTTTCGCTAATCGCAGACGCTGTGTGGGTCCCCGACTTCGTGTTGGGGATTTGGTTTGGTTGTCATCTCGTTATATTCCTATGAAGGTTTCCTCTCCTAAGTTTAAGCCTCGTTTCATTGGTCCGTATAGGATTTCTGAGGTTCTTAATCCTGTGTCTTTTCGTTTGACCCTTCCAGATTCTTTTTCTATCCATAACAAATTCCATAGGTCATTGTTGCGGAGATACGTGGCACCTATGGTTCCATCTGTTGATCCTCCTGCCCCGGTTTTGGTGGAGGGGGAGTTGGAGTATATAGTGGAGAAGATTTTGGATTCTCGTGTTTCGAGACGGAAACTCCAGTATCTGGTTAAGTGGAAGGGTTATGGTCAGGAAGATAATTCCTGGGTCTTTGCCTCTGACGTCCATGCTGCCGATCTTGTTCGTGCCTTTCATGTGGCTCATCCTGGTCGGCCTGGGGGCTCTGGTGAGGGTTCGGTGACCCCTCCTCAAGGGGGGGGTACTGTTGTGAATTCTGTGATCAAGCTCCCTCCTGTGGTCACAAGTGGTACTGCGGCTTCTGAGTTTCCTTCCTCATTTGATGAGGTTAAGTCGTTAGGTGCTGCTCTATTTAACTCCACCTAGTGCTTTGATCCTGGCCTCCAGTCAATGTTCTAGTATTGGTCTTGCTTCCTCCTGGATCGTTCCTGTGGCCTGTCTGCTCAGCATAAGCTAAGTTCTGCTAGTGTTACTTTTGTTGCTATATTTTCTGTCCAGCTTGCTTTAATTTGTTTTTCTTGCTTGCTGGAAGCTCTGAGACGCAGAGGGAGCACCTCCGTACCGTTAGTCGGTGCGGAGGGTCTTTTTGCCCCTCTGCGTGGTTGTTTGTAGGTTTTTGTGTTGACCGCAAAGCTATCTTTCCTATCCTCGGTCTATTCAGTAAGTTGGGCCTCGCTTTGCTAAATCTATTTCATCTCTGTGTTTGTACTTTCATCTTAACTCACAGTCATTATATGTGGGGGGCTGCCTTTTCCTTTGGGGAATTTTTCTGAGGCAAGGTAGGCTTATTTTTCTATCTTCAGGCCTAGCTAGTTTCTCAGGCTGTGCCGAGTTGCATAGGGAGCGTTAGGCGCAATCCACGGCTACCTCTAGTGTGGTGTGATAGGATTAGGGATTGCGGTCAGCAGAGTTCTCACGTCTCAGAGCTCGTCCTATGTTTTTTGCTTATTGTCAGGTCACTTTGTGTGCTCTGAACTTTAAGGTCCATTGTGGTTCTGAATTACCTATTCATAACAGCCCAGGTCTTTTTGCATTGATGAGTTCACCGGTGCTTTCTTTCTCAGGATGTACCAAACTGTAGATATTGCCACTCCTAATATTGTAGGAATTTCTCAGATAGGTTTTTTCTGTTTTTGCAGCTTAAGGATGTCTTGTTTCACCTGCATGGAGAGCTCCTTTGACCGCAAGTTTACTTCACAGCAAAACCTTCCAAATGCAAGCACCACACCTCAAATCAACTCCAGGCCTTTTATCTGCTTAATTGAGAATGACATAACAAAGGGATTGCACATATGTGTCCATGAAATAGCCTTGGAGTCAATTGTCCAATTACTTTTGGTCCCTTTTAAAACAGGGTGGCACATGTTAAGGAGCTGAAACTCCTAATCACTTCATCCAATTTTAATGTGGATACCTTCAAATGAAAGCTGAAGGTTGAACTTCAACTGCATCTGAATTGTTTTGTTTAAAATTCTTTGTGGTAATGTCTATAACCAAAATTAGAAAAATGTTGTCTCTGTCCAAATATATATGGACTTAACTGTATATACTAGAGTATCTATATTCTCAGATCGTTTCCAAAGTTACAGCCTGT
The DNA here is from genome assembly GCF_032444005.1 of Ranitomeya imitator. Taxonomy (NCBI): domain Eukaryota; kingdom Metazoa; phylum Chordata; class Amphibia; order Anura; family Dendrobatidae; genus Ranitomeya; species Ranitomeya imitator. The sequence continues at coordinate 642,067,352 of NC_091283.1, read as the reverse complement.
GCAACGTTTGGCAAGAACGTCATCTTACCATGGAGGATTCCACTTTTTATTACAATCTTCATTCCGTTTTCTGTTGCATAGACAATTTCTTTTCCACTACTGCTCTTTTCCCTCATTCACCTGTGCGTCAATTCTATTAATCACAGGTTGAGATGATTACTCGGTGACACGATGTACCATCATCCAGACCACATCCATTCTTACATGGCGCTTAAATGACTCACTACTCTCTTGTGGTACTACCTCAGAGTTAATCAGGAATATGGTTAAAGCATTCTTTAAACATAAAAGAAGCTTGGTTTCCTCTCCCCTCTGTGAGAGGTTGCCAAAGTCACCAGGAGAATCCAACTGATTGGGCTTGCCTCACACATCCCAAAGATTAGGAACAACTAGAAATAACAGGACAACCATTTACAATCACAACTTGAGGTAGCAGAGACAGAATCTAAAATGTATACCTCTCTCCAACTTAAATCCAGAGTTCGCACTCTGAAAGTTGAGTAGTGTCTACAGAAGGTGTTAAAACTAGAAAAGGTCATGGTCCACAGTGGCTCCTGCCCTATCTGCCCAAGAAACGGAAAGCATGCTCCTTGATGTTAACCTGAGGTTCTCTTTCTTTCGATTCAAATGCCAGAGATATGGTTGAAGTGATCCACCTGGCTAATGTCACTTTCACAGCATATTTTTGGCCTTTTTTCTTCCTGAATGCTGAACAAAGAGATTTTAGTATTGTCTCCAGTGTTCCATAGTTTCGACATAACTCATCACCAACCTTCTTATGTCCAGTGTATGGAATAATGTCTTTTTTTCATTCCTTGGGTGTTGACAAAAGAAAGGTAGACTGATCTCCTGATTAAAGTTCATATTGGATACTACTTTTGGAAGAAAAGATGGGTCAAGTTTGAGTATTAGTCGATCATCCTTAATGCACAGATAAAGACCTCTTACTGACAACGCCTGAATGTCTCCCACTTCTTTTGAGGTAGTAACTGCTACTAGGAATGCTGTCTTCATGGAGAATCTGATACTGGTCTCCTCTTGAGGCTCAGAGGGAGATTTGCACAAAGCAACTAGCACTAGATTTAGGTCTAATGATGGTCCTGACTCCTTACTTGTAGGTTTCAATCTGGTGACTGGTCCATCAAATCTAGCCACCCAGGGATGCTCCCCTAGTTGGTAATCTAAAAAGGCGCTAAGAGCGGAGATTTGCTCTTTCAGTGTTCTAGGTTTAGTCCTTTTTCAAATCCCAGCAGGAGGAACTCTGGAATTTTAGGAATGTCAGGCTGGAAAGACATCCTCATGGATTCTGACATGGGAGCAGAATTTTTTCCATACCTTAGAGTAAATGATCTTCTTGGATCTTCCTTAGGACTCTTGGGATCAAAGGCAAAGGAGGAAACGCATATAGAAGATTTATTTTCCATCTCTGAGATAAGGCATACACCCCATCCGGTTTGTCCTCTGGATCTATGGAGAAGAATCATGTAATTTTCATATTTTTTCGAGACGCAAATAGATCCACCTCTGGGGTATGCCATCTCTGGGTTAACTGATGAAATACTACTGTGATTAACTCCCATTCAGAGGACCATACCGTTTTCCTGCTAAGAAAATCCACAACTTTGTTTTGGGAAGTCTTCAAGTGGACTGCAGAAATGGAAAGTACAGTCTTCTCTGCCCATTGATATATTTGCCCAGACAAGGTCTGCAGGAATTGGCCTTTCGGACCTCCCTGATGCCTGATAAAGGAGACAGTTATAATGTATGAAAAGATCTTCACATTTTGATCTCTGAGAATGGTCTGTTATTGCTAGAGCGTGTCTCTCACTGCTCTTAATTCTCTGTAGTTGGATGACCTCCTGCGATCTTCTGGGGACCATGTACCCTGAAGGTATTGATCCTTTACTTCTGCTCCCCAACCTAGTTGGCTTGCATTGGTAGTAACCCGGATGAATGGGGATAGGATCCATGGTACCCCTTTCTGGAGCTTTATTGGGGACGTCCACCATGACAGGGAGGATTTTAGACTTGTAGATATATTAATTGTCATGTCTAGTCCAGATGAATGTCTGCTCCAGGTTGACAGAATTGCTTCCTGCAGTCCTCTTGAGTGTGCCTTCCTCCTCCGCACACTTGGGTTGCAAGAGGTCATCAATCCTAGGATTCTCATAGTGTGCCTGACCGATACTGTTCTCTTCCTCTGAAAGGATCGAATCCTAATTTTGATTTCTTCCCTTTTTACAAGAGGAAGAGAGGATATTGCACTATGCTAGTCAAGGAGGGCTCAAAAAAAATATATTCTGTGTCCAGTTGTAGATTGGACTTCTCCCAGTTGATGCACCACATTACATTTTTTAGCTTGTAGATAATTTTGGCAAAATTTTGATTAAGACGATTTGCTGAGTCCACCAAGAGGAGATTGTCCAAGTACGGGATGACAATTATCCCTTCACTTCTCAAGAAGCCAGCCACCTCTGTCATTATCTTTATTAAGATACATAGTACTGAGGACAGGCCAAATGGTAGGCAATGCAACTGGAAATTGTGGATTATTCCATGATTCTCCAGTGCAAATCTCAGGAACAGTTGGCAGGCAAGATGACTGGCCACATAATATTCATCTCTTAGATCTAATGTGCACATTACTGAATTCCTCCACATTAACGGAATAGTTACTGTTATCATCTCCATCTTGAAATGTTTGTACCTGACCCACCGATTTAGCGGTTTAAAGTGATAGGGAAGTCAGAGACCACCTTAAGGGAATGTGCACACGTAGAAAGGTCCACTGCGGATTTTTCCGCAGCAGATTTGATAAATCCGCAGGGCAAAAACAGCGGATTTATCGTGGATTTACCGCGGTTTTTGTGCAGTTTCTACTGCGGTATTACACCTGCGGTTTTCTATTATGGAGCAGGTGTAAAACCGCTGTGGAATCCGCACAAAGAATTGACATGCTGTGGAAAATAAACCGCTGCGTTAGGCTACGTTCACACTAGCGTTCGGCTAGTGTGCGTCGCGCTAGCGTCGGGCGACGCAGCGGCGACGCACGCGTCATGCGCCCCTATGTTTAACATGGGGGACGCATGCGTTTTTGCTTGTTGCGTTTTCCGACACGTGCGTCTTTTTTGATGCTAGCGTCGGACCAAGAAAACGCAACAAGTTGCATTTTTCTTGCGTCCGATTTTCGTCAAAAAACGACGCACACGTCGAAAAACGCAGCGTTTTTGCGTGCGTTTGCACGCGTTTTTCGGTGCGTTGTGCGTCGCGTCGCCGACGCAGCGGCGCACAACGCTAGTGTGAACGTAGCCTTACTGCGCGTTTTTTTCCACAGCATGTGCACTGCGGATTGCGTTTCCCATAGGTTTACATTGTACTGTAAACGCATGGGAAACCGCTGCGGAACCGCAGCTGCGGAAACGCTGCCGATTCGCAGCAAAATCCGCAGCGTGTGCACATAGCCTAAGAGATTCTATATATGTACAGTATATATATATATTATATATCAAGAATTGTTACAAGACATGTTAGCTTTCCTATGTCATTCTGACATTTGATTCAAGTTGCCGACATTACAGACTGTGCCCAGAGTTACGTTGACCTTAGATGAATAATATGGATGGTGGTGCTACGAATAGCCAGCTTATACAGATAATGGGTTGTAAACTTTGTTGGGATAAGGCTAATTACATGGACATTGGTAACTTACATAATTAAACATGTGTTCATATTGCACTTTTAATTAAAAATCACCTGATCAATAATAATGATCTCATTTGTAATAAACAGCTGACATGCGCTTAACAGGATGTAAAACAGGATGTAAAACAAGGATGTAAACACCCACTCAAAAGAGTACATAAAGGCAAGATATGACTGAATAAATTTATGGCATTTGATACAGATACACTCCGTCTCTATCCATCACTTGCTCGAGCGATCACAATTTGACAGCCATCCAATATACCTTATGGTCTATTTGAGACCAACCTTACAAAGGTTTATGATGGTAAAGAATTTTCCAGAAGGCTTTTTTTTATAGAGGAAAGAGAGGAATAATGGCTCTATTCTATTTCTGAGAGGGGTACCGAACTGACTGCTCCGGATTCTAGTAGATCTCTGACATCTCCCCAGAGTCTCTTTAAGGAGGAAAAGGACTGAGACATGGTGAGGTGGTACTATCTTGTAAGCTTCCCCTACGGTCTGTAGAATCCACCAATTTTCTGTGATGGCCTGCCAACCCTCCAGAAAAAAACAAAGCCTTCTCCCGGCCCTCCTGATGCCAGGTTATCTCTAGTGGACCTGAAGTAAATTGGGTAACTCTACCCTTACCTCCCTTGGGGTAACTCCACCTTCCTATTTTACCCTTCCCCTTCAAATCCTGTCTGTGGGATGGACGAGGTCTGGGAAAGGAATTATACCTCCTGATTTTTTCCTCTGGAAAACTTTCCTTGCTATCAGAGGCCCTCTCTAGAAATTAGTCTAAGACGGGCCTGAAGACATGTACACTTGAAAATTGGATAGAACAGTTTATTTTTAGAGTGGATATCCCCTGACCATGTTTTCAGCCAGATAGCTCACCTCGTTGAGTTAGACAAAACATTACTTCTGGCTGCAAACCTCACAGATTCTGCTGAAACGTCCGCCATGAACTGTGACGCTGTTTTTAAAATAAGAAGGGATTCTAAAACCACTACTCTGGGAGTTTAAATTTTAATTGTGCTGTTAGCTCATCTATCCACAGGCACATGGACCTAGCTACCGAGGTGGCGGCTATGTTGGCCCAAATGATGGCGGCTGATGCCTCCCAGCTCCCCTTAGCACCCCTCAGCCTTTCTATCCAAGGTGTCTTGGAGACATAAAGAATAATCAAAGGGTATTGAGGTTTTCTTAGCCTCTCTGGCTATAGGAATGTCAGTTTTTGGGATTTCTTCACAAACTTTGACTTCCTCTGGATCAGAGCCTAAAAATCCCTGGGAATGAAGAGCCTTGACTCCTTATCTTACAATTCATCCATGATCATTTGTTTTATGTGGTTGTTGACTGAAAACACTTCTTCTTTGGGTCCTCAGACCTCCAAACATCTCATCCTGTACGGAGTGTGGCAACCCAGTATCTTCAATCTTAATGGTACTCCGCACCGCTCGTAACAAATAATCAGTATTTTCGGACAATAAAAAGTATTTCTTTCTCTCTTCTGAGGGAGCCTGGGAGAATCTTCTTAGCCTGCTAGGTCTTGATGAATATGAATACACTTCTTCCTCTGACGATTCTTTCGTCTCCCATCTAGCTTTGTTATGACAGGATGTACTCTAAACCATCTGAGGTTGTATGAGCCCAGAGACTGTGCTCTGATCATAGACCACATATTGGGCATATATGAGAATTGTTTCTCTTTAAGGAATGTCATTATACAATCCACACAATTGTTCATTCTGTGTTTCTGGCAATTTAGCATTACATGACAGACATCTCCTCAGTTTCTTTGGAGAGGAGGAACCGGATCCTAAGTCCTAACTGTAAAAGACAGGAGACCTATACTTTTTAAAAAAAATCTCCAAGCCTCTAATAAGAAAGAGCTTTTGTGGGGCCAGGTTGCAGCCCCCAGCTGTCAGTTTTGCCTGGCTGGTTCTCAAAAATACGGGTGAACCCACACCGTTTTGCTTTTTAATTATTTAAAGCACAAGCTGATGAATACTCCCATTAGCTGCCGGTTAATAGCGGCAGAAGGTGTAGGCTGTTGGAAGCAGTAGTCCAATAAGATGACGCCAGTGACTGGAGGTAGTTTTTACCTCTGAACACAACTGCAGGCTTACTCTGTCTTATGACAGCATGGAAACTGCGACTGTCAGTAATGATTTTACGGCTCGTCAGAAGCAGTGATTGCCATGTTGTCATGCACATGTATGGGTTTGATTGTTCTCCCTACAAACTGTTTGTCACAGGGGCATTGTAATAGATAACAAAGCTAGATTGACAAGTTAAAAAGCTTTTTATTGGGAATATTTCATTACTTCTTGAGGACACGAAGGAGGAAGTTTTGTGCATAATAGACCATCAACAGAGGCATCGTTTAATTACATTTGAAGACACTGTGAATAGGTTCCCTCAGACATAATTGATCCCATTATTGTTTGAATTTGTACGTATTCCACTAGGCGCTATAATTTTCCTGATGGTTGATGCCCTCCGGAATATAACTGTTATGGCTGGCAATCAGGCAACACAGCGTGCAGTAATCAGCGCACATACAGAGATCTGGCAATAACCAAAAACAATAGGACGAGCTCTGAGACGTGGAATCTCTGTAGACTGCAGTACCTGATCTATCCTCACACAACTATAAGCAGCAGTGGATTGCGCCTATCACTACCTATGCAACTCGGCACTGCCTGAGGAGCTGACTATCCTGAAGATAGAAATACAAGCCTGACTTACCTCAGAGAAATACCCCAAAGGAATAGGCAGCCCCCCACATATAATGACTGTTAGCAAGATGAAAAGACAAACGTAGGAATGAAATAGATTCAGCAAAGTGAGGCCCGATATTCTAGACAGAGCGAGGATAGCAAAGAGAACTATGCAGTCTACAAAAAACCCTAAACGAAAACCACGCAAAGGGGCAAAAAGACCCACCGTGCCGAACTAACAGCACGGCGGTGCACCCCTTTGCTTCTCAGAGCTTCCAGCAAAAGTTAATAGCAAGCTGGACAGAAAAAACAGAAAACAAACTAGAAGCACTTATCTAGCAGAGCAGCAGGCCCAAGGAAAGATGCAGTAGCTCAGATCCAACACTGGAACATTGACAAGGAGCAAGGAAGACAGACTCAGGTGGAGCTAAATAGCAAGGCAGCCAACGAGCTCACCAAAACACCTGAGGGAGGAAGCCCAGAGACTGCAATACCACTTGTGACCACAGAAGTGAACTCAGCCACAGAATTCACAACAGTACCCCCCCCCTTGAGGAGGGGTCACCGAACCCTCACCAGAACCCCCAGGCCGACCAGGATGAGCCACATGAAAGGCACGAACAAGATCTGGGGCATGGACATCAGAGGCAAAAACCCAGGAATTATCTTCCTGAGCATAACCCTTCCATTTGACCAGATACTGGAGTTTCCGTCTAGAGACACGAGAATCCAAAATCTTCTCCACAATATACTCCAATTCCCCCTCCACCAAAACAGGGGCAGGAGGCTCCACAGATGGAACCATAGGTGCCACGTATCTCCTCAACAACGACCTATGGAATACATTATGTATGGAAAAGGAGTCTGGGAGGATCAGACGAAAACACACCGGATTGAGAATCTCAGAAATCCTATACGGACCAATAAAACGAGGTTTAAATTTAGGAGAGGAAACCTTCATAGGAATATGACGAGAAGATAACCAAACCAGATCCCCAACACGAAGTCGGGGTCCCACACGGCGTCTGCGATTAGCGAAAAGCTGAGCCTTCTCCTGGGACAAGGTCAAATTGTCCACTACCTGAGTCCAGATCTGCTGCAACCTGTCCACCACAGAATCCACACCAGGACAGTCCGAAGACTCAACCTGTCCTGAAGAGAAACGAGGATGGAACCCAGAATTGCAGAAAAATGGAGAGACCAAGGTAGCCGAGCTGGCCCGATTATTAAGGGCGAACTCAGCCAACGGCAAAAATGACACCCAATCATCCTGGTCAGCGGAAACAAAACATCTCAGATATGTTTCCAAGGTCTGATTGGTTCGTTCGGTCTGGCCATTAGTCTGAGGATGGAAGGCCGAGGAGAAAGATAGGTCAATGCCCATCCTACCACAAAAGGCTCGCCAGAACCTCGAGACAAACTGGGAACCTCTGTCAGAAACAATATTCTCAGGAATACCATGTAAACGAACCACATGCTGGAAGAACAAAGGCACCAAATCAGAGGAGGAAGGCAATTTAACCAAGGGCACCAGATGGACCATTTTAGAAAAGCGATCACAGACCACCCAAATGACCGACATTTTTTGAGAAACGGGAAGGTCAGAAATGAAATCCATCGAAATATGTGTCCAAGGCCTCTTCGGGACCGGCAAGGGCAAAAGCAACCCACTGGCACGTGAACAGCAGGGCTTAGCCCTAGCACAAATTCCACAGGACTGCACAAAAGCACGCACATCCCGTGACAGAGATGGCCACCAGAAGGATCTAGCAACCAACTCCCTGGTACCAAAGATTCCTGGATGACCGGCCAGCACCGAACAATGAAGTTCAGAGATAACTTTACTAGTCCACCTATCAGGGACGAACAGTTTCTCGGCCGGACAACGATCAGGTTTATTAGCCTGAAATTTCTGCAACACTCTCCGCAAATCAGGGGAGATGGCAGACACAATGACTCCTTCCTTGAGGATACTCGCCGGCTCAGATAACCCCGGAGAGTCGGGCACAAAACTCCTAGACAGAGCATCCGCCTTCACATTTTTAGAGCCCGGAAGGTATGAAATCACAAAATCAAAACGAGCAAAAAATAACGACCAACGGGCCTGTCTAGGATTCAAGCGCTTGGCAGACTCAAGATAAGTAAGGTTCTTATGATCAGTCAAAACCACCACGCGATGCTTAGCACCCTCAAGCCAATGACGCCACTCCTCGAATGCCCACTTCATGGCCAGCAACTCTCGGTTGCCCACATCATAATTACGCTCAGTAGCAGAAAATTTCCTGGAAAAGAAAGCACATGGTTTGAACACTGAGCAACCAGAACCTCTCTGTGACAAAACCGCCCCTGCACCAATCTCAGAAGCATCAACCTCGACCTGGAACGGAAGAGAAACATCAGGTTGACACAACACAGGGGCACAGCAAAAACGACGCTTCAACTCCTGAAAAGCTTCCACGGCAGCAGAAGACCAATTAACCAAATCAGCACCCTTCTTGGTCAAATCGGTCAATGGTCTGGCAATGCTAGAAAAATTACAGATGAAGCGACGATAAAAATTAGCAAAGCCCAGGAATTTCTGCAGACTTTTTAGAGATGTCGGCTGAGTCCAATCCTGGATGGCCTGAACCTTAACCGGATCCATCTCGATAGTAGAAGGGGAAAAGATGAACCCCAAAAATGAAACTTTCTGCACACCGAAGAGACACTTTGATCCCTTCACGAACAAGGAATTAGCACGCAGTACCTGGAAAACCATTCTGACTTGCTTCACATGAGACTCCCAATCATCTGAGAAGATCAAAATGTCATCCAAGTAAACAATCAAGAATTTATCCAGATACTCACGGAAAATGTCATGCATAAAAGACTGAAAAACAGATGGAGCATTGGCAAGTCCGAACGGCATCACCAGATACTCAAAATGACCCTCGGGCGTATTAAATGCCGTTTTCCATTCATCTCCCTGCCTGATTCTCACCAGATTATACGCACCACGAAGATCAATCTTAGTAAACCAACTAGCCCCCTTAATCCGAGCAAACAAGTCAGAAATCAATGGCAAGGGATACTGAAACTTAACAGTGATCTTATTAAGAAGGCGGTAATCAATACACGGTCTTAGCGAACCATCCTTCTTGGCTACAAAAAAGAACCCTGCTCCCAATGGTGACGACGATGGGCGATTATGTCCCTTCTCCAGGGACTCCTTCACATAACTGCGCATAGCGGTGTGTTCAGGTACGGACAAATTAAATAAACGACCCTTAGGGAATTTACTACCAGGAATCAAATTGATAGCACAATCACAATTCCTATGCGGAGGTAGGGCATCAGACTTGGACTCTTCAAATACATCCTGAAAGTCCGACAAGAACTCTGGGATGTCAGAAGGAATGGATGACGAAATAGACAAAAATGGAACATCACCATGTACTCCCTGACAACCCCAGCTGGTTACCGACATAGAGTTCCAATCCAATACTGGATTATGGGTTTGTAGCCATGGCAACCCCAACACGACCACATCATGCAAATTATGCAGTACCAGAAAGCGAATAACTTCCTGATGTGCAGGAGCCATGCACATGGTCAGCTGGGCCCAGTACTGAGGCTTATTCTTGGCCAAAGGTGTAGCATCAATTCCTCTCAACGGAATAGGACACCGCAAAGGCTCCAAGAAAAATCCACAACGTTTAGCATAATCCAAATCCATCAGATTCAGGGCAGCGCCTGAATCCACAAACGCCATGACAGAATACGATGACAAAGAGCACATTAAGGTAATGGACAAAAGGAATTTGGACTGTACAGTACCAATAACGGCAGAGCTATCGAACCGCCTAGTGCGTTTAGGACAATTAGAAATAGCATGAGTAGAATCACCACAATAGAAACAGTCTGTTCAGACGTCTGTGTTCTTGCCGTTCTACTTTAGTCATAGTCCTGTCGCACTGCATAGGCTCAGGTTTACTCTCAGACAATACCGCCAGATGGTGCACAGATTTACGCTCGCGCAAGCGACGACCGATCTGAATGGCCAAGGACATAGACTCATTCAAACCAGCAGGCATAGGAAATCCCACCATTACATCCTTAAGAGCTTCAGAGAGACCCTTTCTGAACAAAGCCGCTAGTGCAGATTCATTCCACAGAGTGAGTACTGACCACTTCCTAAATTTCTGACAATATACTTCTACATCATCCTGACCCTGGCATAAAGCCAGCAGATTTTTCTCAGCCTGATCCACTGAATTAGGCTCATCGTAAAGCAATCCCAGCGCCTGGAAAAATGCATCAACATTACTCAATGCAGAATCTCCTGGTGCAAGAGAAAACGCCCAGTCCTGTGGGTCGCCGCGCAAAAAAGAAATAATAATCAAAACCTGTTGAATAGGATTACCAGAAGAATGAGGTTTCAAGGCCAAAAATAGCTTACAATTATTTCTGAAGCTCAGGAACTTAGTTCTGTCACCAAAAAAAAAATCAGGAATCGGAATTCTTGGTTCTAGCATCGATTTCTGATCAATAGTATCTTGAATCTTTTGTACATTTACAACGAGATTATCCATTGAGGAGCACAGAGCCTGAATATCCATGTCCACAGCTGTGTCCTGAAGCACTCTAATGTCTAGGGGAAAAAAAAGACTGAAGACAGAGCTAAGAAAAAAAAATGATGTCAGGATTTCTTTTTTCCCTCTATTGGGAATCATTGGTGTGGCTCCTTGTACTGTTATGGCTGGCAATCAGGCAACACAGCGTGCAGTAATCAGCGCACATACAGAGATCTGGCAATAACCAAAAACAATAGGACGAGCTCTGAGACGTGGAATCTCTGTAGACTGCAGTACCTGATCTATCCTCACACAACTATAAGCAGCAGTGGATTGCGCCTATCACTACCTATGCAACTCGGCACTGCCTGAGGAGCTGACTAGCCTGAAGATAGAAATACAAGCCTGACTTACCTCAGAGAAATACCCCAAAGGAATAAGCAGCCCCCCACATATAATGACTGTTAGCAAGATGAAAAGACAAACGTAGGAATGAAATAGATTCAGCAAAGTGAGGCCCGATATTCTAGACAGAGCGAGGATAGCAAAGAGAACTATGCAGTCTACAAAAAACCCTAAACGAAAACCACGCAAAGGGGCAAAAAGACCCACCGTGCCGAACTAACAGCACGGCGGTGCACCCCTTTGCTTCTCAGAGCTTCCAGCAAAAGTTAATAGCAAGCTGGACAGAAAAAACAGAAAACAAACTAGAAGCACTTATCTAGCAGAGCAGCAGGCCCAAGGAAAGATGCAGTAGCTCAGATCCAACACTGGAACATTGACAAGGAGCAAGGAAGACAGACTCAGGTGGAGCTAAATAGCAAGGCAGCCAACGAGCTCACCAAAACACCTGAGGGAGGAAGCCCAGAGACTGCAATACCACTTGTGACCACAGAAGTGAACTCAGCCACAGAATTCACAACAGTACCCCCCCCCTTGAGGAGGGGTCACCGAACCCTCACCAGAACCCCCAGGCCGACCAGGATGAGCCACATGAAAGGCACGAACAAGATCTGGGGCATGGACATCAGAGGCAAAAACCCAGGAATTATCTTCCTGAGCATAACCCTTCCATTTGACCAGATACTGGAGTTTCCGTCTAGAGACACGAGAATCCAAAATCTTCTCCACAATATACTCCAATTCCCCCTCCACCAAAACAGGGGCAGGAGGCTCCACAGATGGAACCATAGGTGCCACGTATCTCCTCAACAACGACCTATGGAATACATTATGTATGGAAAAGGAGTCTGGGAGGATCAGACGAAAACACACCGGATTGAGAATCTCAGAAATCCTATACGGACCAATAAAACGAGGTTTAAATTTAGGAGAGGAAACCTTCATAGGAATATGACGAGAAGATAACCAAACCAGATCCCCAACACGAAGTCGGGGTCCCACACGGCGTCTGCGATTAGCGAAAAGCTGAGCCTTCTCCTGGGACAAGGTCAAATTGTCCACTACCTGAGTCCAGATCTGCTGCAACCTGTCCACCACAGAATCCACACCAGGACAGTCCGAAGACTCAACCTGTCCTGAAGAGAAACGAGGATGGAACCCAGAATTGCAGAAAAATGGAGAGACCAAGGTAGCCGAGCTGGCCCGATTATTAAGGGCGAACTCAGCCAACGGCAAAAATGACACCCAATCATCCTGGTCAGCGGAAACAAAACATCTCAGATATGTTTCCAAGGTCTGATTGGTTCGTTCGGTCTGGCCATTAGTCTGAGGATGGAAGGCCGAGGAGAAAGATAGGTCAATGCCCATCCTACCACAAAAGGCTCGCCAGAACCTCGAGACAAACTGGGAACCTCTGTCAGAAACAATATTCTCAGGAATACCATGTAAACGAACCACATGCTGGAAGAACAAAGGCACCAAATCAGAGGAGGAAGGCAATTTAACCAAGGGCACCAGATGGACCATTTTAGAAAAGCGATCACAGACCACCCAAATGACCGACATTTTTTGAGAAACGGGAAGGTCAGAAATGAAATCCATCGAAATATGTGTCCAAGGCCTCTTCGGGACCGGCAAGGGCAAAAGCAACCCACTGGCACGTGAACAGCAGGGCTTAGCCCTAGCACAAATTCCACAGGACTGCACAAAAGCACGCACATCCCGTGACAGAGATGGCCACCAGAAGGATCTAGCAACCAACTCCCTGGTACCAAAGATTCCTGGATGACCGGCCAGCACCGAACAATGAAGTTCAGAGATAACTTTACTAGTCCACCTATCAGGGACGAACAGTTTCTCGGCCGGACAACGATCAGGTTTATTAGCCTGAAATTTCTGCAACACTCTCCGCAAATCAGGGGAGATGGCAGACACAATGACTCCTTCCTTGAGGATACTCGCCGGCTCAGATAACCCCGGAGAGTCGGGCACAAAACTCCTAGACAGAGCATCCGCCTTCACATTTTTAGAGCCCGGAAGGTATGAAATCACAAAATCAAAACGAGCAAAAAATAACGACCAACGGGCCTGTCTAGGATTCAAGCGCTTGGCAGACTCAAGATAAGTAAGGTTCTTATGATCAGTCAAAACCACCACGCGATGCTTAGCACCCTCAAGCCAATGACGCCACTCCTCGAATGCCCACTTCATGGCCAGCAACTCTCGGTTGCCCACATCATAATTACGCTCAGTAGCAGAAAATTTCCTGGAAAAGAAAGCACATGGTTTGAACACTGAGCAACCAGAACCTCTCTGTGACAAAACCGCCCCTGCACCAATCTCAGAAGCATCAACCTCGACCTGGAACGGAAGAGAAACATCAGGTTGACACAACACAGGGGCACAGCAAAAACGACGCTTCAACTCCTGAAAAGCTTCCACGGCAGCAGAAGACCAATTAACCAAATCAGCACCCTTCTTGGTCAAATCGGTCAATGGTCTGGCAATGCTAGAAAAATTACAGATGAAGCGACGATAAAAATTAGCAAAGCCCAGGAATTTCTGCAGACTTTTTAGAGATGTCGGCTGAGTCCAATCCTGGATGGCCTGAACCTTAACCGGATCCATCTCGATAGTAGAAGGGGAAAAGATGAACCCCAAAAATGAAACTTTCTGCACACCGAAGAGACACTTTGATCCCTTCACGAACAAGGAATTAGCACGCAGTACCTGGAAAACCATTCTGACTTGCTTCACATGAGACTCCCAATCATCTGAGAAGATCAAAATGTCATCCAAGTAAACAATCAAGAATTTATCCAGATACTCACGGAAAATGTCATGCATAAAAGACTGAAAAACAGATGGAGCATTGGCAAGTCCGAACGGCATCACCAGATACTCAAAATGACCCTCGGGCGTATTAAATGCCGTTTTCCATTCATCTCCCTGCCTGATTCTCACCAGATTATACGCACCACGAAGATCAATCTTAGTAAACCAACTAGCCCCCTTAATCCGAGCAAACAAGTCAGAAATCAATGGCAAGGGATACTGAAACTTAACAGTGATCTTATTAAGAAGGCGGTAATCAATACACGGTCTTAGCGAACCATCCTTCTTGGCTACAAAAAAGAACCCTGCTCCCAATGGTGACGACGATGGGCGATTATGTCCCTTCTCCAGGGACTCCTTCACATAACTGCGCATAGCGGTGTGTTCAGGTACGGACAAATTAAATAAACGACCCTTAGGGAATTTACTACCAGGAATCAAATTGATAGCACAATCACAATTCCTATGCGGAGGTAGGGCATCAGACTTGGACTCTTCAAATACATCCTGAAAGTCCGACAAGAACTCTGGGATGTCAGAAGGAATGGATGACGAAATAGACAAAAATGGAACATCACCATGTACTCCCTGACAACCCCAGCTGGTTACCGACATAGAGTTCCAATCCAATACTGGATTATGGGTTTGTAGCCATGGCAACCCCAACACGACCACATCATGCAAATTATGCAGTACCAGAAAGCGAATAACTTCCTGATGTGCAGGAGCCATGCACATGGTCAGCTGGGCCCAGTACTGAGGCTTATTCTTGGCCAAAGGTGTAGCATCAATTCCTCTCAACGGAATAGGACACCGCAAAGGCTCCAAGAAAAATCCACAACGTTTAGCATAATCCAAATCCATCAGATTCAGGGCAGCGCCTGAATCCACAAACGCCATGACAGAATACGATGACAAAGAGCACATTAAGGTAATGGACAAAAGGAATTTGGACTGTACAGTACCAATAACGGCAGAGCTATCGAACCGCCTAGTGCGTTTAGGACAATTAGAAATAGCATGAGTAGAATCACCACAATAGAAACAGTCTGTTCAGACGTCTGTGTTCTTGCCGTTCTACTTTAGTCATAGTCCTGTCGCACTGCATAGGCTCAGGTTTACTCTCAGACAATACCGCCAGATGGTGCACAGATTTACGCTCGCGCAAGCGACGACCGATCTGAATGGCCAAGGACATAGACTCATTCAAACCAGCAGGCATAGGAAATCCCACCATTACATCCTTAAGAGCTTCAGAGAGACCCTTTCTGAACAAAGCCGCTAGTGCAGATTCATTCCACAGAGTGAGTACTGACCACTTCCTAAATTTCTGACAATATACTTCTACATCATCCTGACCCTGGCATAAAGCCAGCAGATTTTTCTCAGCCTGATCCACTGAATTAGGCTCATCGTAAAGCAATCCCAGCGCCTGGAAAAATGCATCAACATTACTCAATGCAGAATCTCCTGGTGCAAGAGAAAACGCCCAGTCCTGTGGGTCGCCGCGCAAAAAAGAAATAATAATCAAAACCTGTTGAATAGGATTACCAGAAGAATGAGGTTTCAAGGCCAAAAATAGCTTACAATTATTTCTGAAGCTCAGGAACTTAGTTCTGTCACCAAAAAAAAAATCAGGAATCGGAATTCTTGGTTCTAGCATCGATTTCTGATCAATAGTATCTTGAATCTTTTGTACATTTACAACGAGATTATCCATTGAGGAGCACAGAGCCTGAATATCCATGTCCACAGCTGTGTCCTGAAGCACTCTAATGTCTAGGGGAAAAAAAAGACTGAAGACAGAGCTAAGAAAAAAAAATGATGTCAGGATTTCTTTTTTCCCTCTATTGGGAATCATTGGTGTGGCTCCTTGTACTGTTATGGCTGGCAATCAGGCAACACAGCGTGCAGTAATCAGCGCACATACAGAGATCTGGCAATAACCAAAAACAATAGGACGAGCTCTGAGACGTGGAATCTCTGTAGACTGCAGTACCTGATCTATCCTCACACAACTATAAGCAGCAGTGGATTGCGCCTATCACTACCTATGCAACTCGGCACTGCCTGAGGAGCTGACTAGCCTGAAGATAGAAATACAAGCCTGACTTACCTCAGAGAAATACCCCAAAGGAATAAGCAGCCCCCCACATATAATGACTGTTAGCAAGATGAAAAGACAAACGTAGGAATGAAATAGATTCAGCAAAGTGAGGCCCGATATTCTAGACAGAGCGAGGATAGCAAAGAGAACTATGCAGTCTACAAAAAACCCTAAACGAAAACCACGCAAAGGGGCAAAAAGACCCACCGTGCCGAACTAACAGCACGGCGGTGCACCCCTTTGCTTCTCAGAGCTTCCAGCAAAAGTTAATAGCAAGCTGGACAGAAAAAACAGAAAACAAACTAGAAGCACTTATCTAGCAGAGCAGCAGGCCCAAGGAAAGATGCAGTAGCTCAGATCCAACACTGGAACATTGACAAGGAGCAAGGAAGACAGACTCAGGTGGAGCTAAATAGCAAGGCAGCCAACGAGCTCACCAAAACACCTGAGGGAGGAAGCCCAGAGACTGCAATACCACTTGTGACCACAGAAGTGAACTCAGCCACAGAATTCACAACATATAACACTAGGATTTCTTGGCAGGTAAGAACCAAGGATTGGGTCATCTAATACAGGGGTGTCAAACTGCATTCCTCGAGGACCGCAAACCATGCATGTTTTCAAGATTTCCTTAGCATTGCACAATGTGCTGCAATCATTATGTGTGTAGGTGATTAAATTATCACCTGTGCAGTACAAGGAAATCCTGAAAACATTACCTGTTTGCAGCCCTCGAGGAATGCAGTTTGACACCCCTGATGTAATATTAAGTACCAGTGTTCTTTTAGAATATTGTGTATTTAATTTATTGCTGCACTTTTAAAGGTTGTAAAGACTCAGATGTTAAATTCATGTTTCTTCTTAGGAGGTACAGATGCCTTATGCAACATACGGTCCTGACTAATGCCCTTTGTAACATTAAATGCTGCTTTTATTAGTTTCCACAGGTATTCTTGCTCAACAAACCTATTTTGTAAAGTGTTAGCCTGGGATAGGAAATCAGAATCTGGAGGTACAATTTTTATGATTCTTTTAAATTGGTTAACAGGTATGTTTTTTAACCATTTATAGTATAGGCTAGCTTTATAGTGTATATAGCTGTTTGAATCTACTTTCTTGAAAAAAGTCTTGTAGTGCTGATCAGTATGAAAAATGGTGATGTCCAGAAAATCAATATTATTGGTGTTAAAGATTGAAGAGAACAAAATACCCCATTTGTTTTGATCAAGCCCCTCAATGAATTCTCCCATGTTATGGGATGTATTGTCCCAAATAAGAAATAGGGCATTGATAAAATGTTTGTAAATTACAATATTTTTGGCTAAAGAGTTATGATGTATAAACACTTGTTCAAATAGACCCATAAACAAATTTGCATAGGTAGGCACTACCCTCGATCCCATTGTAGTCCCCCATTTCTGGTGCTAAAAATTTCCAAGAAAACTTATTTTCTGGTTAGCCAATAAAGGTATCACTCCCAGAATACTTCTGTCATCATTGGGCAGAAAAGTATTCACATCAAGAAAACTAAAATAATTGTTCTTTAAAACAAAAGCTAGTCCCTGCATAATGAAATATTTTTTGGCTGCTAGAAGTCTAGGATCACTATGCACACATTTTTCAAAACAAAGAAGACCAATGTCATGTTCAATATTGGAATACAGGGCTGATACATCCTTTGTTATAAAGACATACAAATTTTTCCATTCGAGATCACGAAGTAGGCCAATTAATTCCATAATGCAACTAGATAAATTACATACATGTGGCTTCATGATTTTGTGTACATAGGCAGACAAATTACTTGTTAAGGACACAATACCCAAGATGATCGGATGGCCTTGAGGATTCAGAAGATCTTTGTGAATCTTAGGCAATCTTAGGTAGTAAAATGGGGTTGGAGGGCATCTGTTACTCAAAGACTTCTTTTCCTTCTTATTTACATTATTCACTGTTATTGACTTCTCAATTAGAGAATTTTATTGACTGGTTATATGGGGAAAGGGGTCAGTTGTGATCTCTTGGAAATATAAAGGATAGTACAGGATTCTGCTCGCTTCCTAACCGTTATCTGCAGATTCTGATAATATTGTCTGTATTATTCCGGACAGTCAAATTTTTGGTTTTATTTTTTAGTGTAAGGGATGGCTTAAATTTATTTAGTACCAGATCATAAAATATGCTGATGTACTGCCATTTACTATACTAGAAGGGTAAAAAGATTTTGTGTTGAGATCCACATGTAAATAATTATTAGCTATATCCCAAGTGTTAAAGGGTAATTCTTTTTTACTATTTACAAGGAAATGCCTTTTTAGTGTTATCTAATATATAAAGCTGAATGTGTGTATGTGTGTGTGTGTGTGTATGTGTGTGTGTGTGTATGTGTGTATGTCCGGGATTGGCATCTGCACCGTCGCAGGTACAGCCACAAAATTTTGCACAGTCACACGTCTGGACCCTGAGAGCGTCATAGGCTACGTTGTGAGGTGAAATTTTAACCCCGCGCTTTCCAATTCACCAAACAATTTTGCCCCTATCTACATAATGGGGAAAAAGTGAAATGAAAAGTGTTGGAGGCGTCGCAGCTACAGCCACAAAATTTTGCACAGTCACACGTCTGGACCCTGAGAGCGTCATAGGCTACGTTGTGAGGTGAAATTTTAACCCCGCGCTTTCCAATTCACCAAACAATTTTGCCCCTATCTACATAATGGGAAAAAAGTGAAACGAAAAGTGTTGGAAGCGTCGCAGCTACAGCAACAAAATTTTGCACAGTCACACGTCTGGACCCTGAGAGCGTCATAGGCTACGTTGTGAGGCGAAATTTTAACCCCGTGCTTTCCAATTCACCAAACAGTTTTGCCCCTATCTACATAATGGGGAAAAAAGTGAAAGGAAAAGTGTTGGAGGGGTCGCAGCTACAGAAACAAAATTTTGCACAGTCACACGTCTGGACCCTGAGAGCGTCATAGGCTACGTTGTGAGGTGAAATTTTAACTCCGCGCTTTCCAATTCGCCAAACTATATTTCCCCTATCTACATAATGGGGAAAAGTGAAAGGAAAAGTGTTGGAGGCAAATTGACAGCTGCCAGATGTGAACAAGGGGGACTTAAAGAATGAGAGCGATGGCGCCAAAGAGTATATACCGTACAATTGCTAAGGTGGGGCCACAACATGGGATACTCACCACACACGGGGATATGAACACACACACAAAATGCGCCACACACTACCACATGCTTGAACACATATACCACCCTCAGCACACATTTCACCACACATACACCAACCTCGCCACATAAAAGTCGAAAGACAAAAGTCGCCGCTCAAAACTCGCCATGCGCAAAACTCGCCACATGCAAAAACTAGGCTCACGCAAAACTCGCCACAAGTGCAAAACTCACCTCATGGAAAACTCGCCACACGCAAAACTTGCACACGCGGAAAAATTGCCGCATGCACAAAAGTTGCAACACATGCAAAAGTTGCCTCACACAAAACTTGCACATACTCAAAAGGCACCACACAAAACTCACCACGCGCAAAACTCACCATGCGCAAAACTTGCTGCACACAACTTGCTACACTAACCTGTCACATGCAACTCGACACACAAAAAGTTGCTACACGCATGTTGCCACACAAAACTCATCTCACAAAAGTCACTACATGCATGTCGCCACACGCAACTCAACACACACAACTTGACAAACGAAACTCGCCCTAAAACACACACAGGTCTGGTATTATCCTTCAAAAATAAAAATCTGATTAATAAGCAGTCAAACTACAAGAGCAACAAATGTACCATATAGGAAATACGGCAACTGTCAGTCACATGACCTGTCTATTATGTGTATGTGTGAGCTAATATATACTGCCAGGGGGAGGGCTTCCTGTTGGCTGGGGATTTATCAGGCTGCCAATTTAGCTTACAAATACTGAGGTAAGAATACTGAGCAAATAACGTGTGAACGAGGTCTAATACAGGAGGAGATGACACACAGGTATATACTATATACAGGGGAGATGACACACAGATATATACTATATACAGCAGAGATGTTAGATGACACACAGGTATATACTATATAGAGGAGATGACATAGTTACATACTATATACAGGAGGAGATGACATACAGGTATATACTATATACAGGAGGAGATGACACACAGGTATATACTATATACAGGAGCAGATGACCTACAGGTATATACTATATACAAGAGGAGACAACATACAGGTATATACTATATACAGGAGGAGATGACACACAGATATATACTATATACAGGGGAGATGACACACAGGTATATACTATATACAGGAGGAGATGACATATAGGTATATACTATATATAGAAGGAGATTACATACAGGTATATACTATATATAGGAGGAGATGACATACAGGTATATACTATATACAGGGGAGATGACACACAGCAGGTATATACTATATACAGGAGGAGATGACACACAGGTATATACTATATACAGGAGGAGATGACACACAGGTATATACTATATACAGGAGGAGATGACATACAGGTATATACTATATATAAAAGGAGATGACATACAGGTATATACTATATATAGGAGGAGATGACATACAGGTATATACTATATACAGGGGAGATGACACACACAGGTATATACTATATACAGGGGAGATGACATACAGGTATATACTATATACAGTAGATGACATACAGGTGTATACTATATATAAGGGAGATGACAAACATGTATATACTGAGGTGAATATGAGAGGTGTGCGGTGAAAATGAAAAGGTGTGAGTGCAAAATGAGAGGAGTGAGGGAAAATAGTGGAGTGATCGGAAAATGACAGATGTGAGGTCGAAATGACAAGTGTTAGGGGGGAATGAGAGGAGTGAGGGAGAAAATGAGAGGTGTGAGGGAGAAAATGAGAGATGTGAGGGGGAAAATGAAAGATGTGATTGGGAAAATGAGAGGCGTGATGGGAAAATAAGAGAAGTGAGGTGCTATAACTAACCACAGATATTTACTATGCCCAGGCAACGCCGGGCTCTTCAGCTAGTCTACTATATAATTGTCTAAGGGTCACTTCCGTCTTTCTGTCCTTCTGTCTGTCACGGATATTCATTGGTTGCGGCCTCTGTCTGTCATGGAATCCAAGTCGCTGATTGGTCTCGCCAGCTGCCCGTCATGGCTGCCGCGACCAATCAGCGATGGCCACAGTCCCATTAGTCCCTCCCTACTCCCCTGCACTCAGCGCCCGGCACCCGCTCCATACTCCCCGCAGTCACCGCTCACACAGGATTAATGCCAGCAGTAACGGACCACGTTATGCCGCGGGTAACTCACTCCGTTACCGCCGCTATTAACCCTGTGTGACCAAACTTTTACTATTGATGCTGCCTGTAACGGGGTCTACCAATCTGGGGTACCTCTTTCAGTACCACCCCATGTTTTCGGAGGTCCACTCTGCTTTGGCTGGAGTCTGAATGAAGGACGCTGGCTGGAATTGCTTGATTACATGGGCGCATATAAAAGATCACTGCTTCTCCACGTATTTCCAGTCTGACAAAACTTTACTCACAGGACACAGAATACAGTTATATGAAAAAATTTGGGCACCCCTATTAATCTTAAGCTTAATGTTTTATAAAAATTTTTTTTTTTGCAACAGCTATTTCAGTTTCAGTTTCATATATCTAATAACTGTTGGACACAGTAATGTTTCTGCCTTGAAATGAGGTTTATTGTACTAACAGAAAATGTGCAATCTGCATTCAAACAGAATTTGACAGGTGCATAAGTATGGGCACCCCACCAGAAAAGTGACATTAATATTTAGTAGATCCTCCTTTTGCAAAAATAACAGCCTCTAGTCGCTTCCCGTAGCTTTTAATGAGTTCCTGGATCCTGGATGAAGGTATTTTTGACCATACCTCTTTACAAAACAATTCCAGTTCAGTTAAGTTTGATGGTCGCCGAGCATGGACAGCCCTCTTCAAAGGATCCCACAGATGTTCAATGATATTCAGGTCTGGGAACTGGGATGGCCATTAATTGTTCCTCTGCATGAATGCCTGAGTAGATTTGGAGCGGTGTTTTGGATCATTGTCTTGCTGAAAGATCCATCCCCTGCGTAACTTCAACTTTGTCACTGATTCATGAACATTATTGTCAAGAATCTGCTCATACTGAGAGGAATCCATGCGTCCCTCAACTTTAACAAGATTCCCGGTGTCGGCATTGGCCATACAGCCCCAAAGCATGATGGAACCTCCACCAAATTTTACTGTGGGTAGCAAGTGTTTTTCTTGGCCTAACGCCTTTTTGTATGACCAAACAACTCAATCTTGGTTTCATCAGTCCACAGGACCTTCTTCCAAAAAGAAATTGGCTTCTCCAAATGTGCTTTTGCATACCTCAGCCGACCCTGCTTGTGGCGTGCTTGCAGAAACAGCTTCTTTTGCATCACTCTCCCATACAGCTTCTCCTTGTGCAAAGTGCGTTGTATAGTTGACCGATGCACAGTGACACCATCTGCAGCAAGTTGATGCTCCAGCTCTCTGGAGGTGGTCTGAGGATTGTCCTTGACTGATCTCACCATTCTTCTTCTCTGCCTTTCTGATGTTTTTCTTGGCCTGCCACTTCTGGCCTTAACAAGAACTGTACCTGTATTCTTCCATTTCCTTACTATGTTCCTCACAGTGGAAATTGACAGGTTAAATCTCTGAGACAGCTTTTTGTATCCTTCCTCTAAACAACTATGTTGAATAATCTTTGTTTTCAGATCATTAGACAGTTGTTTTGAGGAGCCTATGATGCCACTCTTCAGAGGAGATTCAAACAGGAGAACAACTTGCAAGTGGCCACTTTAAGTAGCTTTTCTCATGATTGCATACACCTGGCTATGAAGTTCAAAGCTCAATGAGGTTAGAAAACCAAAAAAAGTGCTTTAGTATATCAGTAAAAAGTAGGTAGGAGTATTTAAAACAAGAAAATGATAAGGGTGCCCATGCAGATTGCACATTTTCTGTTAGTACAATAAACCTCATTTCAAGGCAGAAACATTACTGTGTCCAACAGTTATTAGATATATGAAACTGAAATAGCTGTTGCAAAAAAAAACAATTTTTATAAAACATTAATCTTAAGATTAATAGGGGTGCCCAAACTTTTTCATATAACTGTATATAACACAGATACAGAGGGCAGGCCAGACATACATTACAATAGGCCGGGGCCTGCCGATATTTACTGTGGGAATTACAAAGGTGGGGGGAGCAGACAAAAGGGGAATATCGTGTTCCCTCTGCCCAGGGGCGCAGCCTGTGGGCTGATGCATTAGGGACATGCGTCTCACATGGAACCTATTATACATACATACACTGTAACTGCACAACATATTCAACATATACAAACTCCACCGCAGCAATCTGGCGTTGTCTCCGGAGACCCGATTAAGCCAGACTAGGGGATTATGGTCCGATAGGAAGGAAAACTGTTGTCCATACAAATATGGCTGCAACTTTTTGAGTGCCCATACTACCGCCAGGCACTCCTTCTTGATGGCCGCATAGCTTACTTCACGGGGCAGTAGTTTCCGACTCAGGTAAGCTACCGGGTGTTCTTGGCCGTCCGGCCCGACTTGGCTCAGTACTGCCCCCAATGCAAACATAGAAGCGTCGGTGTGAACAAGGAAACGTTTAGTTGGATCGGGTGCGGCCAATACAGGGGTATTGGTGAGGGCGTCCTTTAGTTGGCAGAAGGCTTCCTCACACTCTGGGGCAGGCTCGGACTGGCCCACCGGGGTACCGGAGGATTCCCCGGTGGGCCCCTGACTCAGTCTCTCTCTTCTGAGCATCGCTGCATGCCCGATTTAAGCTCCGCCTCTCCCCGCCCATCAGAAGAAGAGAGAAAAGCTGAGCTCCTGCATTGCCTGGTATAATGGTGGGGATCATTGGTTCAGACTGCAGCATGGATCGCTTCCCTCCCCGGAGTCTCTGGCTAGTAAGATGGGAGGAGGGAGGCTCAGCACAGACATTTCACTGACCTGCACTGGAGCCTGACCACAGTAAGCCCCGCCCACCAGCACAGAGGGGTCATGCTGCTGCAGCATGTGGCCAGGAGAGCTGTGCAGTCACTGCTGAAGCTACTGCTAGCAGTGAAGAAAGTGCTACTGGAAGTGGTGTTCTATGGCTCCTGCACTGCTCCAAGCCAAGCGCTTAGCACTGTCAGGAGGGGGAGGGGAGGCTCCAGAGGAACACAGTGGCCTGAAGTGAGTACTGGAGCTTCCTGTTTATGTCTCTGTCCTGACTCTCTCCTGTCCTCCATCCCAAGAAAAGCTGCACTCTCTCTGCCCCCTCTACCCTTTCTGCCTTCTAGTTGTTCATATCACTTTACCTTCCCCCACTGCTGTTCTGTGATGCTGACAAGGGGCCCCCATCGTCTTCATGGCACTTGCTGCCCGAAATCCTACCTATCCTTTTAAAAAGATACCTGGCATTTTGATATGCAGAATGAACAATTAAGGCTACGTTCACATTTGCGTTGGGGGGGGGGGGGGCGCACAGGGGGTGGGGGGGGCAGGGGGCACATAGATCTTTATTTTAAACACTATTATTCACATCTTCTCTACAGCAAACGCTGCTGCAGGGAAGATATGAATCACGGATTCAGCACCAGTGGGGGGGACAGCGCTTAATGTAGCGCTGTCCCCTGCACGGCACACGGACTGCACACGGACAACGTCCGTGTGCGGTACGTGTTTTACACGGACCCATTGACTTTAATGGGTCCGTGTAATCCGTGCGCTCCCACGAACACTGACATGTCTCCGTGTTTGGCACACGGAGACACGGTCCGCAAAAAATCAATGACATCTGAACAGATGCAGTGATTTTTATGTGTCTACGTGAGTCAGTGGCTCCGGTACGTGAGGAAACTGTCAACTCACGTACCGGAGCCACTGACGTGTGAGACTGGCCTTATACTAAGGCTACGATTACACAAACAGTATTTGGTCAGTATTTTACCTCAGTATTTGTAGCCAAAATAAGGAGAGGAACAAACATAGGGAAAGTATAAGGCTACATTCAAACTGAGCGTTTTTGCTGTATTTTTAATGCATTTTTATGCTAATTTTCAGCTGCGTTTTACAGTACCAGCAAAGCCTATGAGATTTCAGAAATCTCCTGCACACACATTGGTTTATTTTTTATCAGTATTTTGTGCTTTGCTTGTTTTTTTGGATGTAGAGCATGTCACTTCTTTTAGCAATTGAATGGAAAAAACACACCAAAAATGTAGCAAAACCTGCGTTTTTGCCACAACTTCTTTCCTGCCAAGCACTTGGGTTTTGCTGCAGAAAAAAACACAACAAAAACGCCCACTGTAAACTTAGCCTTATAGAAACACATCACCACTTCTGTATTTTTCACCCACTCCTGGTTTTGGCTGCCAAATACTGACGTAAAATACTGTAAGGCTATGTGAACACGTAGGAAAAGAGGTGCAGAATTTTATGCACAAAATCCGCATCTCCTGGCAGAATCCGCAGCTGCGGTTTTTATGCGGATTTTGTGCGATTTTTGTGCGGATTTTCTGCGGTTTTGCCACTGTGGATTTTTATCATGGAGGGGTGCAGAAACGCTGCAGATCCGCACAAAAGAAGTGACATGCACTTCTTTGAAATCCGCAGCAATTCCGCACTGATTTTTCCGCACCATCTGCACAGCTATTTTTTTTTCCCATTGATTTACATTGTACTGTACATCACAGTGCGGATCTGCAGCGTTTCTGTGCGGAAAAATTTGCTGCGGATCCGTAGCAAATCCGCACTGATTTTTCCGCACCATCTGCACAGCTATTTTTTTATCCCATTGATTTACCTTGTACTGTACATCACAGTGCGGATCTGCAGCGTTTCTATGCGGAAAAATTTGTTGCGAATCCGTAGCAAATCCGCATCGTGTGCACATAGCCATAGTGTGACCATAGCCTTAAAGAAATGGATCAGTTAAAAATAGACAAAAATCGTGATGGACAGAACCAATTAAATACATTAATCAGGTCTTTGTTGTTTCCGTTAGGGTATGTTTCCATAGATAGATAGATATATTGATAGATTGCTTGATAGATAAAAAAGATTGATAGATAAGATATATCTATAGATAGATAATAGATAGGTAGATAAATATATCTATAGATAATACCAAGCCCGATGTTTAGTAATAAAATGGTATGTAAAGAGTTAGGCTGGGATAACACATGCGAGAAACTCGGACGAGTCTTGCATCTTAATATCCGGCACTGTCGCTGGCACTCAGGACCAGAGTGTGCGGCTGCATGTATTTCTATGTAGCTGAACGCTCCAGTCCGAGTGTCAGCAGCAGTGCAGGGTATTGAGGTGTGAGACTCAGGCAAGTTTCTCGCAAGTGTGACCCCGGCCTTAAATGCAATATCCGTTTAATTTTAAAAAAAATGGCGTGGGCTCCTGCGCAATTTTCTGCACCAGAAAGGGAGAGCCAGCGACTGGGGGACTGATGTTTGTAGCCTGGGAAGGGGTTAATACCCATGAATCTTCCCAGGCTATAAATATCAGCCCGCAGCTGTATATATAGTCTTTACTGGCTATTAAAATAGGGGGACCCCCCCAAAAAAATGACATGGGATCGAACAATAATTTATAGCCAGAAAGGCTATGCAGACAACTGCGGGCTGATATTCATAGCCTAGGAAGGGAGCATGGATATATACCAGCCCCCAGCCGCCCCAGAAATGGCGCATCTGTAAGATGCACCAATTCCAGTACTTAGCCTCTCTCTTCCCACTTGCCCTGTAGCGGTGGCATATGGGGTAATAAGGGGTTAATGTCACCTTTGTAAGGTGACATTAAGCCGACTTAGTAATGGAGCGGCGTCGATAAGACACCTATCCATTACTAATCCTATAGTTGTGAAAGGATTACTAAAACACACACATGCAGAACAAAGTATTTTAATGAAATAAACCACCACAGTTTTGTCATCTTTATTATACTGGTAATCCAAGGGAAGCCATCGATCTTCTGAAAAAAATAAATAAACCAACAGTATACTCCCTGATTAGTCGTAGTCCTGAATAACGAGTGTCCCATGACGAGTTCAGCTCTGCTACATCTGGATGCCTGACATCCAGACATAGCAGAGCTTGTAGATGATCACCGGAGATAACTCTCCAGCGATCACCTACACTGCATCGTTCTCACAATCGGCTGACCGTGAGAACCAGACTAGTGACCGGAGATAACCCCCTGTCACTTGCACGGTAGTTCTCGTGGTAAGCTAAGTTATCGCGAGAACTGCAGTGGACGAGGGACTTCCGGCGGCGGGACAGGTAAGACCTTACTTAAATTTGTAGACATGCGTAGTAAGCTGTGTTTACGCAGTTATTACGCATGTGACTAATCATTAGATGCGGTTTTACTACATCTAATGATAGTCTATGGTAAATTTACGGTGCGGCGACGGAGCGTCGCCGCATTGTAAACAGACATGCTGCGTTCTGGAAAGACGTGCCGCATGTCCATTTATGCGGGTCTGCCGCCTGCGTGTTTTACCGCATAGTGGAGACTGGATTTCAGGAAATCCCCTCCACTATGTTGTAACATCTGAACGCTGCGTGTTTGACGCTGCGGCTCTACGCAGCGTCAAACATGCAGCATTTCCTGACTGTGGAAACATACCCTTAGAGTGTCCATCTTTTTAGCAGAAACAAATGTGCAGCATGTTGTACCTGTTCTAGTGAATATGATGAAACTTACTACTGAGCCTCCTAAAAAAATACTACAACACAAAGGTGTACCTAGCCTGGGTGCTGAAATTTAGAGTGGGCCCCTGGAGTCGGTTTCACTGGTGGGCCCTAGGCACCCCAGTCCGACACTGCTCTGGGGTCCAGGTTACCTGGCGGGGTTGGTTCTTACGGGTCAGATCAGTGAGGGGCTTGGCTACGCTGCTGCAATTGGGAACGAATTTCCTGTAATACCCCGCTGTCCCTAGAAACGCCATGACCTGGGTTTTAGTGCGTGGGGTGGGCCATTTCGCTATGGCCTCAATTTTGGCTGGTTCTGGTCGCTGTTTCCCACTTCCCACCTAATGCCCTAAGTACTGAACCTCTGCTTTGCCCACGTGACACTTGTTTGGGTTCAGGGTGATTCCGGCCTGGTGGATCCTGTCCAATACTGTCTCTAGGTGATTTAGATACTCTTCCCATGTCGCACTGTAGATGGCGATGTCGTCCAGGTAGGCACAAGCATAGTCCTGGAGACCATCCAGAAACCGGTCAGCAAGCCTTTGGAAGGTCGCCGGGGCACTCTTCATCCCGAATGGCATAACTCAAAACTGGAATAAGCCGAACGGAGTGACAAATGCCGACTTGGGAATAGCGTCAGGACTAAGGGGAATCAGCCAGTAGCCTTTGCATAGATCGATGGTGGTCAAATACTTTGCCCCCGCCAGCCTGTCTAACAACTCATCCACACGTGGCATGGGATATGCATCCGTCACTGTTTTCTCATTGAGCTTACTATAGTCTACACAAAACCATGTAGTGCAAATCCTTCTTGGGCACTAACACTACGGGGGATGCCCAGGGACTGACTCTTCAATGACCCCTAAATGCAACATCTCTTGTATCTCTTTTCGCATCCCCTCTCGTACAGACTCAGGGACGCGGAAAAGGTTTTGTTGCAGGGGGGTCTGATCCTGGGTCTCAACCTTGTGTTGTGCCAGGCGAGTGTACCCTGGTCTCCCCGAAAACATCCTCTGTTGCTGCCTCAATAACTCCTACGCCTGCTGTCTCTCCTGGGGGCCTAGGTCTTCACCCAAGTGTACCTGGTCCCATGTTTTAGACTGAGTCGTTTCCCCTAAGACATCCGGCAAGGGAAGTCCGGCTAAATCCTCTGCTTCAGGTGCACAGATGGCCACTACCCCTTCAGGGTGCTCCCGGTAGGGCTTCAACATCTTCACGTGGAACATGCGGATAACCCTGGGGTCGTCACAATTCGCGACATTATAGGTTGTGTCGGCTATTTTCCCCACTACCTGGTAGGGCTCCTGCCATGCAGCTTGGAACTTGTTCTGCTTAGTGGACTCTAACACTAGGACCTTCTGTCCTATTTCCAAGGTGCGCTCTCTGGCCCTCCGATTGCGCTGGCGCCGCTGGGTCACCTGCATGTTCTCACGTACAGCCTGGGTCAGCTCCTGTAGGCAGTCCCGGAATTCCAGCACATAGGATACAATAGGTACCCCTTCTATGAGGCCCTCCCCTTCCCAATGTTCTAGCACTAAGTCTAGGGGTCCCCTTACCCGTCTCCCGTATACCAGCTCGAACGGGGAGAACCCCCTGGATTCTTGGGGCACCTCCCGATAGGCAAACAGGAGGTGTGGCAAAAAATTCTCCCAGTCCCTGTAGGTCCTGGTAAAAGTCCCAATGAGTTGTTTTAACGTCCCATTAAAGCGTTCACACAACCCATTGGTTTGCGGGTGGTACGGGGCGCTTCTAATGGACTTTACGCCACACAGCTTCCACAGTTGGTTGGTCACCTCTGCTGTAAACTGGGTACCCTGGTCCGAGATAATCTCCCGGGAAAATCAACCCGTGAGAAAACCTGGAGCAGGGCGGCCAGTATGTTAGGTAACGCAACTGCCTCTGGATACCGTGTGGCATAATCTACCACTGTCAATATACAGTGGGGCAAAAAAGTATTTAGTCAGTCAGCAATAGTGCAAGTTCCACCACTTAAAAAGATGAGAGGCGTCTGTAATTTACATCATAGGTAGACCTCAACTATGGGAGACAAACTGAGAAAAAAAAATCCAGAAAATCACATTGTCTGTTTTTTTAACAATTTATTTGCATATTATGGTGGAAAATAAGTATTTGGTCAGAAACAAAATTTCATCTCAATACTTTGTAATATATCCTTTGTTGGCAATGACAGAGGTCAAATGTTTTCTGTAAGTCTTCACAAGGTTGCCACACACTGTTGTTGGTATGTTGGCCCATTCCTCCATGCAGATCTCCTCTAGAGCAGTGATGTTTTTGGCTTTTCGCTTGGCAACACGGACTTTCAACTCCCTCCAAAGGTTTTCTATAGGGTTGAGATCTGGAGACTGGCTAGGCCACTCCAGGACCTTGAAATGCTTCTTACGAAGCCACTCCTTCGTTGCCCTGGCGGTGTGCTTTGGATCATTGTCATGTTGAAAGACCCAGCCACGTTTCATCTTAAGTGCCCTTGCTGATGGAAGGAGGTTTGCACTCAAAATCTCACGATACATGGCCCCATTCATTCTTTCATGTACCCGGATCAGTCGTCCTGGCCCCTTTGCAGAGAAACAGCCCCAAAGCATGATGTTTCCACCCCCATGCTTTACAGTAGGTATGGTGTTTGATGGATGCAACTCAGTATTCTTTTTCCTCCAAACACGACAAGTTGTGTTTCTACCAAACAGTTCCAGTTTGGTTTCATCAGACCATAGGACATTCTCCCAAAACTCCTCTGGATCATCCAAATGCTCTCTAGCAAACTTCAGATGGGCCCGGACATGTACTGGTTTAAGCAGTGGGACACGTCTGGCACTGCAGGATCTGAGTCCATGGTGGCGTAGTGTGTTACTTATGGTAGGCCTTGTTACATTGGTCCCAGCTCTCTGCAGTTCATTCACTAGGTCCCCCCGCGTGGTTCTGGGATTTTTGCTCACCGTTCTTGTGATCATTCTGACCCCACGGGGTGGGATTTTGCGTGGAGCCCCAGATCGAGGGAGATTATCAGTGGTCTTGTATGTCTTCCATTTTCTAATTATTGCTCCCACTGTTGATTTCTTCACTCCAAGCTGGTTGGCTATTGCAGATTCAGTCTTCCCAGCCTGGTGCAGGAATACAATTTTGTTTCTGGTGTCCTTTGACAGCTCTTTGGTCTTCACCATAGTGGAGTTAGGAGTCAGACTGTTTGAGGGTGTGCACAGGTGTCTTTTTATACTGATAACAAGTTTAAACAGGTGCCATTACTACAGGTAATGAGTGGAGGAAAGAGGAGACTCTTAAAGAAGAAGTTACAGGTCTGTGAGAGCCAGAAATCTTGCTTGTTTGTTTCTGACCAAATACTTATTTTCCACCATAATATGCAAATAAATTGTTAAAAAAACAGACAATGTGATTTTCTGGATTTTTTTTTCTTAGTTTGTCTCCCATAGTTGAGGTCTACCTATGATGTAAATTACAGATACCTCTCATCTTTTTAAGTTGTGGAACTTGCACTATTGCTGACTGACTAAATACTTTTTTGCCCCACTGTATACCTTTTCCCTGACGGACTGGGTTTGGCTAACGGCCCTATCAGATCGACCGCTACCCGGCTTAAATGATTCCTCCACAATGGGGAGGGGGCGTAATTTTGCCTTGCATCGATCGCCCCTCTTGCCAATGCGCTGGCAACTGTCAAAGGTCTGGCAGTACTGACGAACATCATAGGTTACTCCCGGCCAAAAGAAGTTTTGTGTCAGACGATGCCTGGTGCGACTGATGCCGAAGTGCCCGGCCAAGGGTATGTCATGAGAGATTCGCAGTAATTCCTGCCTATACTTCTTGGGAACTACCAGCTGTCGTTTTATAGTGGGGCTCGTCCCTGTGTGGTGCTGCTCTGTGATCCGGTAGAGGAGTCCCTGCTTCCATGCAAACTGTTCCCCTTCCAGTACCCCTCCCCTCCTGTGCCTTCCCACGATATCCCTCCAATGAAGGATCCTCAAGTAACTCCCTCTTAAATTCATCTGGGGTGGCCCAAGAAATGTGTCTGGCTATGGGAATACGTGTAGGGCTGGGATCTTACCTGGGCCTCCTCTGAGTGTCATTCCGCCTTCGCAGCTCAAGCTTGTCTCCAAGTGGTCACAGGATATGTCTCAGCCAGTGGGGCAACCGAGAATGCAGACAACATGGGCCCCAAGTAATTTCCCAGCAAGACGTCTGCAGGCAAATCCTCCATCTCTTCCACCCCTTGGTTAGTCGTAGCCCCCAATGCCGGGTCAGCTTCGCCTTGGTAGCAGTGTACAGCAGCCCGGCTGAAGGTAGCTGTTCATGCCTTTGGCCACTGGGTATGCTGAGTCCGGTTGGGACATTGTCTTTGCAAGTGGCCCAGCTGATGGCAGGTGTGGCATCGCGCCCCAGGGGGACTGTGGCAGGCCGGGTTTCAAGCTTGTCCCCCTACAATCTTCGGTGATTTGGGGCCCTCTAGGTCCATGGGCGGGCCCCTAGTGACCATCTTTGATCCAGACAACTGCGGCCTCCTGGAATCATGATGTTCATCAGCCAGACGAGCGGCTTCCTCAAGAATCATTGGCCGCCTGTCCCGAAGCCATTCCTGTCTCGGGGGTTAGTCCATTAAAGAATCGTTCTAACAAGAAGAGCTGGAGGACGTCCTCTTTAGTGGTTGCTTGGCTCCCTTGTACCCACTGTAGCAGTGACCGCCATAATTTACAGGCCCATTCAGCGTGGGTATCGGTTACGCGTTTTATAAGTCAGCGGAAATTTGGGCGGTATGCCCCTGGTGTCAGCGCATACCAGGCCAAGATCACTTCTTTGATCCGCTCATAGTCCATACAGTCCTCATCAGGTACCGTGCGATAGGCGTCCGCTGCCCGGCCTGTCAGCTTGCTGGCCAGAATCTGAACCCGTTCCTCCGGCTTCACTTGATGAAGCGCACACTGCCGCTCAAAGTCCTGCAGAAAGCCATCAATGTCTTCCTCTGCCTTCCCCAACTGTCGGAAGGCATTATACTGGATCTTTTTGTGGCTTACTGTTGAAGGTACCTGGTCGAAGGCCAGAGCTCCCCCTGTTCGCTGACCCTCCTCTCTCCGCTCTGCCATCTCCATCTTGGCCAGCTCCACTTTGGTCCTCTCTGCCATCTCCATCTTGGCTAGCTCTATCCTGGTCTGCTCAGCCATCTTTTCCTGCAGATCAGTACGCACATCAGCCATCACCTCTTGTATGATCTCTACTGCAGGGTTTGGGCCATAGAACGCCAGTCTGTTCTTTACCTCCCTCTGGAATTCAGTCTCCTCCACGTTCACATTTGGGGGTGCTGGTGCTGCACTGTCGTGTTCCATGATGGTTGCTATCAAATCCGCTTTTGTTTTGTTGCTGGCGATCAACCCTCGGGCTTCCACCAGATCTTTTAATGTAGTCATCTTTAACTTCTGGTAGTTGTTTTCCATTCATTCTTTTCCTCCTGTAGGTGTATCATATCCCGATGTCTGCCACCATTGTAACGGGGTCTACCAATCTGGGGTACCTCTTTCAGTACCACCCCGTGTTTTCGGAGGTCCACTCTGCTTTGGCTGGAGTCTGAATGAAGGACGCTGGCTTGAATTGCTTGATTACATGGGCGCATATAAAAGATCACTGCTTCTCCACGTATTTCCAGTCTGACAAAACTTTACTCACATGACACAGAATATATAACACAGATACAGAGGGCAGGCCAGACATACATTACAATAGCCGCAGGTGGCCGGAGCCTGCCGATATTTACTGTGGGAATTACAAAGGTGGGGGAAGCGGACAAAAGGGGAATATCGTGTCCCCTCTGCCCAGGGGCGCAGCCTGTGGGTTGATGCATTAGGGATATGTGTCTCACATGGAACCTATTATACATACATATACTGTAACTGCACAACATATTCTTGGTGTGGTGGGGTTCCGTAACACTGCCTATGCAGCGTCAATAGTAAAAAGATCTAATGTTAAAAATAATTAAAAAAATAAAAAATCATCATATACTCACCCTCCGGCGCCTTTCCCACTCCTCGCGACGCTCCGGTGCCAAGGATGGTATGCGACAAGGACCTTCCATGATGTCACGGTCATGTGACTGCGACGTCATCACAGGTCCTGCGCGCCTACGTGAGAAGGACATGCCATGACGTCACGGTCATGTGACCGCAACGTCATCACACCCTGGGACCGGAAGCTGGCGACAGAACTACAAGGGGCCCTCGGATCGGAAGGTAAGTATATGTTTATTTTTTTTTTTAACCTGTGATGTACGTGGCTGGGCAATATACTACGTAGCTGAGCAATATACTACGTGACTTGTTGTGAATTCCGTTCTGGAGCTCCCTCCTGTGGTTGCTAATGGTATTTTTGTGAGTTCTGCCCTTGGGCTCCCTCTGGTGGTTTCGAGTGGAACTGCTGCTCCTTTAGGTAGCTGTAGCAGCTGCCTTCACTAATCGCCTGGCCTGGGTTTGTTATTTAAACCTGCTCTGGGCTTTAGTCCATGCCTGCTGTCAATGTCAATGTTCTTGGTTGGATTTGGTTCTCTCCTTGGAATTCTCATATGGCCAGTCCTTATCTGCAAAAGATAAGTTTTTGCTAGTTTTTGTTTGTCCATTTGTTTGGACTCTATTGCTTTGCAAATATGTCTCTTTTTGTCCAGCTTGTCACTATGTGTTATTCAGGCTAGCTGGAAGCTCTGGGAAAGCAGATTTGCCCCTCCACACCGTGAGTCGGTGTGGAGTTCATTTTTGTAAACTCAGCGTGGATTTTGTAGTTTTTATACTGACCGCAAAGTATCCTTTTCTCTCTGTCTATCTAGTTTAGTATTGGCCTCCTTTGCTGAATTCTGATTTCATTTCTGTGTATGTCATTTCCCTCTCCATTCACAGTCAATATTTGTGGGGGCCTATCTTTCCTTTTGGGGGTTTTCTCTGAGGCAAGATAGCTTTCTATTTCCTTCTTTAGGGGTAGTTATTTCTTAGGCTGTGAAGAGGTGTCTAGGGAGAGTCAGGAACATCCCACGGCTATTTCTAGTGTTGTTGTTAGGATTAGGGACTGCGGTCAATAGAGATACCACCTTCTCAGAGCTCGCTCCATGTTGCGTTTTAGCCACCAGGTCATATCAGTGTGGCCTCTTAACCACCAGGTCATAACAGTACAGCAGGCCAGCAATGAATTTAATGCATCTCCAAAGAAGGAAAAGAAAGTTCTGAACCATTTTTTTTTCTGTGCTCTGTTCTGTCTTTTTTTTCCTCTTGATATCTGGGTGGTGCTGGATATATGCTCTGGTATGGAGGTTCAGAGTTTGTTTTCTCGTGTGGATCAACTTGCTGCAGGAGTCTAGAGTATCCAAGATTATATTGTCCAGACTCCGGCTCTAGAGCCTAGAATTCCTACTCCTGATTTGTTTTTTGGGGACAGATCCAAGTTTTTGAACTTTAAAAATAGCTGCAAATTGTTTTTTGCTTTGAAACCCCGTTCTTCTGGTGATCCCATTCAGCAAGTAAAAATCATCATATCCTTACTGCGTGATGATCCTCAAGACTGGGCTTTTGCTCTTGAAACAGGGAATCCGGCATTGTTGAGTGTGGATGCATTTTTTCAAGCGCTCGGATTGTTGTATGACGAACCTAACTCAGTAGAGCATGCTGAGAAAACACTGTTGGCCCTGTGTCAGGGTCAAGAAGCGGCAGAGTTATACTGCCAGAAATTTAGAAAATGGTCTGTGCTCACTAAGTGGAATGAAGAGGCTCTGGCTGCTATTTTCAGAAAAGGTCTTTCTGAAACCCTTAAAGATGTTATGGTGGGCTTTCCTATGCCTACCGGTTTGAGCGAATCTATGTCTCTAGCCATTCAGATTGATTGGCGCTTGCGTGAGCGCAAGGTGGTGCACCACATGGCGGTGTCCTCTGAGCAAAGTCCTGACTCTATGCAATGTGATAGGATTTTGACTAGAGCAGAAAGACAGAAATTCAGACGTCAGAATGGCCTGTGTTTTTACTGTGGTGATTCTGCTCATGCTATTTCTGATTGCCCTAAGCGTACTAGGAGGGTTCCTGGGTCTGTTACCATTAGTACTGTACAGCCTAAATTTCTCTTGTCTGTTACCCTGATTTGCTCATTGTCGTCCTTTTCTGTTATGGCATTTGTGAATTCTGGCGCTGCCCTGAACTTAATGGACTTAGAATTTGCCAAGCGCTGTGGTTTTTCCTTAGAGCCTTTGCAGAGTCCTATTCCCTTAAGGGGGATTGATGCTACGCCATTGGCCAAGAATAAACCTCAGTATTGGACTCAGTTAACCATGTACATGGCTCCAGGACATCAGGAAAATATTCGCTTTTTGGTGTTGCATAATTTGCATGATGTTGTTGTGCTGGGTTTTCCATGGTTACAGGTACATAACCTAGTGCTGGATTGGAGATCTATGTCTGTAACTGGTTGGGGTTGTCAGGGAATAGATAGTGATATTCCTTTGATGTCCATTTCCTCGTCCCCTTCTTCTGAAGTTCCTGAGTTTTTGTCGGATTTCCAGGATGTATTTGATGAGCCCAAGTCCAGTTCCCTGCCTCCTCATAGGGACTGCGATTGTGCCATTAATTTGATTCCTGGCTGTAAGTTCCCTAAGGGCCGACTTTTCAATCTGTCTGTGCCAGAGCATGCCGATATGCGGAGTTATGTAAAGGAGTCCTTGGAGAAGGGGCATATTCGCCCGTCTTCGTCACCGTTGGGAGCGGGATTTTTTTTTGTTGCCAAGAAGGATGGCTCTTTGAGACCCTGTATAGATTATCGACTTCTCAATAAGATCACTGTCAAATTCCAGTACCCTTTACCTTTACTTTCTGATTTGTTTGCTCGGATTAAGGGTGCCAGTTGGTTTACTAAAATCGACCTTCGAGGGGGTATAATCTCGTGCGTATTAAACAAGGTGATGAATGGAAAACAGCATTTAATACGCCCGAAGGCCATTTTGAATATCTTGTGATGCCATTTGGGCTCTCTAATGTTCCATCGGTATTTCAGTCCTTTATGCATGATATCTTATGGAATTATCTGGATAAATTCATGATTGTGTATTTGGATATTTTGGCTTTCTCCGATGATTGGGAGTCTCATGAAAAGCAGGTTAGGATGGTATTTCAGGTCCTTCGTGCTAATGCATTGTTTGTGAAGGGGTCTAAGTGCCTCTTTGGAGTTCAGAAGGTTTCTTTTTTGGGTTTCATTTTTTCCCCCTCGGCTATTGAAATGGACCCTGTTAAAGTCCAGGCCATTCATGATTGGTCTCAACCTACATCTGTAAAGAGCCTTCAGAAATTTTTGGGCTTTGCCAATTTTTATCGCCGCTTTATTGCTAATTTTTCTAGTGTGGTTAAGCCTCTGACCGATTTGACGAGGAAGGGCGCTGATGTGGTGAATTGGTCCTCTGCGGCTGTTGAGGCCTTTCAGGAGCTTAAACGTCGTTTTACTTCTGCCCCTGTGTTGCGTCAGCCAGATGTCTCTCTCCCTTTTCAGGTTGAGGTTGATGCTTCTGAGATTGGGGCAGGGGCCGTTTTGTCTCAGAGAAATTCTGATGGCTCTTTGATGAAACCGTGTGCTTTCTTCTCCAGAAAGTTTTCGCCTGCTGAGCGTAATTATGATGTCGGCAATCAGGAGTTGTTGGCTATGAAGTGGGCATTTGAGGAGTAGCAACATTGGCTTGAGGGAGCCAAGCATTGCGTGGTGGTCTTGACTGATCACAAGAATCTGATTTACCTCGAGTCTGCTAAGCGGTTGAATTCTAGACAGGCTCGGTGGTCTCTGTTTTTCTCACGTTTTGATTTTGTGGTCTCGTATATTCCGGGTTCTAAGAATGTGAAGGCTGATGCCCTTTCTAGGAGTTTTTTGCCTGATTCTCCGGGAGTTCTTGAGCCGCCTGGGATCCTCAAGGAGGGGGTGATTCTTTCTGCCATCTCCCCTGATTTGCGGCGGGTACTTCAGGAGTTTCAGGCTGATAAACCTGACCGATGTCCTGTGGAGAAATTGTTTGTTCCTGATAGATGGACTAGTAGGGTGATTTCTGAGGTTCATTGTTCGGTGTTGGCTGGTCACCCTGGGATTTTCGGTACCAGAGATTTGGTGGCTAGGTCCTTTTGGTGGCCTTCCTTGTCGCGGGATGTGCGTTCGTTTGTGCAGTCCTGTGGGACCTGTGCTCGGGCTAAGCCTTGCTGTTCCCATGCCAGCGGGTTGCTTTTGCCTTTGCCTATTCCTGAGAGGCCCTGGATGCATATTTCCATGGATTTTATTTCTGATCTTCCTGTCTCTCAGAAGATGTCTGTCATCTGGGTGGTTTGTGACCGGTTTTCTAAGATGGTCCATTTGGTGCCGTTGCCTAAGTTGCCTTCCTCCTCTGATTTGGTTCCATTATTTTTTCAGCATGTGGTTCGTTTGCATGGTATTCTGGAGAATATTGTGTCTGACAGAGGTTCCCAGTTCGTTTCTAGGTTTTGGCGGTCCTTTTGTGCTAGAATGGGCATTGATTTGTCTTTTTCTTCAGCATTCCATCCTCAGACAAATGGCCAAATGGAGCGAACCAATCAGACCTTGGAAACCTATTTGAGATGCTTCGTGTCTGCTGATCAGGATGATTGGGTGACCTTTTTGCCGTTGGCCGAGTTTGCCCTTAATAATCGGGCTAGTTCTGCTACCTTGGTTTCGCCTTTCTTTTGTAACTTTGGTTTTCATCCTCGTTTTTCTTCAGGGCAGCTTGAGCCTTCTGACTGTCCTGGTGTGGATTCCGTGGTGGACAGGTTGCAGCAAATTTGGACTCATGTGGTGGACAATTTGACGTTGTCTCAGGAAAAGGCTCAACGTTTTGCTAACCGTCGTCGGTGTGTTGGTCCCCGGCTTCATGTTGGTGATTTGGTCTGGTTGTCTTATCGTCATGTTCCTATGAAGGTTTCTTCCCCTAAGTTCAAGCCTCGCTTTATTGGGCCTTATAAGATTTCTGAAATTATCAATCCAGTGTCTTTTCGTTTGGCCCTTCCAGCTTCCTTTTCCATTCATAATGTGTTCCATAGATCCTTGTTGCGGAGATATGTGGTACCTATGGTTCCCTCCGTTGATCCTCCTGCTCCGGTGTTGGTTGAGGGGGAATTGGAATATGTGGTGGAGAAGATTTTGGATTCTCGTTTTTCGAGGCGGAAGCTTCAGTATCTGGTCAAGTGGAAGGGTTATGGCCAGGAGGATAATTCTTGGGTTGTTGCCTCCGATGTTCATGCTGCCGATTTGGTTTGTGCTTTCCATTTGGCTCGTCCTGATCGGCCTGGGAGCTCTGGTGAGGGTTCGGTGACCCCTCCTCAAGGGGGGGGGGGGTACTGTTGTGAATTCCATTCTGGAGCTCCCTCCTGTGGTTGCTAATGGTATTTTTGTGAGTTCTGCCCTTGGGCTCCCTCTGGTGGTTTCAAGTGGAACTGCTGCTCCTTTAGGTAGCTGTAGCAGCTGCCTTCACTAATCGCCTGGCCTGGGTTTGTTATTTAAACCTGCTCTGGGCTTTAGTCCATGCCTGCTGCCAATGTTCTTGGTTGGATTTGGTTCTCTCCTTGGAATTCTCATATGGCCAGTCCTTGTCTGCAAAAGATAAGTTTTTGCTAGTTTTTGTTTGTCCATTTGTTTGGACTCTATTGCTTTGCAAATATGTCTCTTTTTGTCCAGCATGTCACTGTGTTATTCAGGCTAGCTGGAAGCTCTGGGAAAGCAGATTTGCCCCTCCACACCGTGAGTCGGTGTGGAGTTCATTTTTGTAAACTCTGCGTGGATTTTGTAGTTTTTATACTGACCGCACAGTATCCTTTTCTGTCTATCTAGTTTAGTATTGGCCTCCTTTGCTGAATTCTGATTTCATTTCTGTGTATGTCATTTCCCTCTCCATTCACAGTCAATATTTGTGGGGGGCTATCTTTCCTTTTGGGGGTTTTCTCTGAGGCAAGATAGCTTTCTATTTCCTTCTTTAGGGGTAGTTATTTCTTAGGCTGTGAAGAGGTGTCTAGGGAGAGTCAGGAACATCCCACGGCTATTTCTAGTGTTGTTGTTAGGATTAGGGACTGCGGTCAGTAGAGATACCACCTTCTCAGAGCTCGCTCCATGTTGCGTTTTAGCCAACAGGTCATATCAGTGTGGCCTCTTAACCACCAGGTCATAACAGTGACTGGCCAATATACTGCGTGGCTGGGCAATATACTACATGGCTCTGTGCTGTATACGTCGCTGTACAATATACTACGTGGCTCTGTGCTGTATACGATGTCTCTGGGCAATGTACTACGTAACTGGGCAGTATACTATGTGGCTGGGCAATATGCTCTGTGCTGTATACTTCGGCGCTGTGCAATATACTTCGTGGCTGGGCAATTTACTACGTGACTGGGCAATATACTACGTGGCCTATGCAATATACTACGTGACTGGGCAATATACTACGTAGCTGGGCAATATAGTACGTGACGGGGCAATATACCATGTGGGCTGTGCAATATACTAAGTGGCTGGGCAATATACTACGTGGCTGGGCAATATACTACGTGACTGGGCAATATACTACGTGGCTTGTGCAATTTACTACATGACTGGGCAATATACTACGTGACTGGGCAATATACTACGTGACTGGGCAATATACTACGTAGCTGGGCAATATACTACGTCGCTGGACAATATACTACATGGCTGGGCAATATACTACGAGGACATGCATATTCTAGAATACCCGAGGCGTTAGAATCGGGCCACCATCTAGTTTTTCTAATAAAAGCTTGGAAATCCAAAAATAAATGAACGTCTTTGGATTCATAAGTTGGACAAAATTATAGACCTTTGGAGCTGTCTCATCCTTAGTAAGGTGATGGTTGGATGGGTTAAAAATATGTTTAGATTTTGTTTGTAGCCTTAGTTCAGAATAAGGGTGATCCTGTTTTTCCCTTTTTGCTGTGATTTGCCAGCTCTGCACCCTCTGTGGAGCTTTTTTTTTTTTCCTGGCTTTAGTGGATAAAAGTTTGTTATTAATAAACTCGTAGACAAATAAACCTACATTTTCATCCTTACTACTGGTTTGTCATGACTCCAGCAAGCGGAGAATAACTTTCTTTCTATTTCTGACATATCCCCAGGAAGCTGCAGCATCTGTATTCCAACCCTATTAGGTGAGCAGTTCTAATACTTCTGTACCAGTTGTTTACATTAGATAAGATCCTATTGTGCTTTTGCATTTTTTCATAACAATACATTTATACGTTTTTCTCTTCTCCGTGTTTTTTGTAAGGGGTTGGGATGCAATTCGTACTTTTACTATGATTTCTATGTAAGCCATGATCTCAAATCGGATGGAAGAAAGCATAACTTGACAATCCATTTAGGATGCTGTAAAAACAGTGTACATGATTCATACTATATGGATACTAATTGCTTTTTAATGGCTAATAAATAATCAATGGTAATTGTATACATGTTCTAATAATTCATTTAGTGCTCTAAATAGTTTTCTCATTATCTTGTAGACACGTGGCTTTGACTATAACTTGTATTTTTTTCTTGCACTTGTCAATAAAATGATACAAAAAGAAACTGTCTACTAACATGCGTGAGTTCTCTGATGCCTAATAACACTTGATTTCTCTGTAAAAGATTTTCCACATTCTGAACATGAAAATGGCTTCTCCTTTGTGTGACTTCTCTGATGCCTAACAAGATTGATTTTCTGACTAAAACATTTCCCACAATTTGAACATGAAAATGGTTTCTCTCCTGTGTGAATTCTCAGATGTCTAGCAAAGTCTGATTTTTCATTAAAACTTTTTCCACACTCTGAACATGAAAATGTCTTCACCCCAGTGTGAATTCTCCAATGTCTAACAAGATCTGATTTCTTGTTAAAGCATTTCCCACACTCTAAACATGAAAATGTCTTCTCCCCTGAGTGAGTTCTCTGATGTGTAACTAGACTGTACTTCTCTTTAAAAGATTTTGCACATTCTAAACATGAAAATGGCTTCTCCCCTGTGTGAATTCTCTGATGTGTAACAAGATTAGTTTTCCAGTTAAAACATTTCCCACATTCTGAGCATAAAAATGGCTTCTCCCCAGTATGAGTTCTCTGATGTATAACAAGATGTGATTTCTCATTAAAACATTTTCCACATTCTGAACATGAAAAGGGCTTTTCTCCTGTGTGAATCTTCTGATGCCTAACAAGGTTGTATTTCTCACTAAAACATTTCCCACATTCTGAACATGAAAATGGCTTCTCAACTGTGTGACTTCTTCTCTGATGTGTAACAAGATGTGATTTCTCTGTAAAACATTTTCCACATTCTGAACATGAAAATGGCTTCTTCCCTGTGTGGATCCTTTGATGTGTAACTAGATTTGATTTTGATTTAAAATATTTCCCACATTCTGTGCATGAAAATGGCTTATCTCCTGTGTGAATTCTCTGATGCGTAACAAGTTTGGATTTCTTGCTATAACATTTCCCACATTTTGAGCATTCAAATGGCTTCTCCCCTGTGTGAATTCTCTGATGTGTAACAAGATATGATTTCTCTGTAAAAGATTTTGTACATTCTGAACATGAAAATGGCTTCTCTCCTGTGTGACTTCTCTGGTGTGTAACAAGATGTGATTTCTCTGTAAAACATTTCCCACATTCTAAACATGAAAATGGCTTCTCCCCTGTGTGACTTTTCTGATGTCTAACAAGATTTGATTTCTGATTAAAACATTCCCCGCATTTTGAACATAAAAATGGCTTCTCCCCTGTGT
This sequence comes from Ranitomeya imitator, assembly GCF_032444005.1. Taxonomy (NCBI): domain Eukaryota; kingdom Metazoa; phylum Chordata; class Amphibia; order Anura; family Dendrobatidae; genus Ranitomeya; species Ranitomeya imitator. Next base: position 642,024,445 of record NC_091283.1, on the reverse strand, counting down.
GACTTCTCTGATGTCTAACAAGATTTGATTTCTGACTAAAACATTTTCCACATTCTAAACATGACAATGTTTTCCCCGTTTTGTCAGATAGTTCATGTTCATCAGCCCTTCTCTGACATTTGTTTTGCATTTTGTTCTTTGAAGTAAAATATAAGACCTGTTGAAAAGGGTCAGATGATAGTTCTTTACTGTGAAGGGCTGGAGGTGTATTTGGGATAAAGGCATGTTCTTCAAATGTATCTGATGTTACATCAAGCTCATCTTCTGTAAAACCTGAAAATATTAGATGTCCATCTGAGCTCCTGGTACATTCATCTGTCAAAAATAAAATTTATTTTATAATCTTTTAATAACGCTGCCTTGAAATATTAACATTAATATTATTATATATTTTAAAACATTTCCATATAAAATGTTATGCATATCAATTATCAACTAAGAAAGTAGACGATAAAGTAGGTACTAAAACATTATGATGTTAGGCCACCAGGTTGAATTTCACTTTTCTGTTGAATCCATGTTATTCGTACGTTCATGTTTCACCATGCCTCGTCACCAACAATTACATTTTCAGTGGAATTTCATAAAGGTATCTGAAAGTCGGTTCTACTAGGTGGTACAGTAGTGTTCAATTTAATAGAAGTCCAATATGACTAACCAGATTAATCACTGTTTTTGTTATAAATTATATTACCCCATGTAAAACAATTTACCAGTTCCTGCAGTAGATTCTAAGAAAACCAACAGACTCAGCATTCATGATCTGCATGTTTTTTTGAGTATGTGTATGTTAGGTGTCGAGTTCCCGCCGCTACACAGGGGGAATCTCGAACTATGTCGTCTGTGGTCTCCCATTCTTCTCCGGCTGCAGTGGAGTCTGCTCAGGAGAGACGTCGGTCCCAGCGTCTGACTCAAGCTGATGCTGTGCATCTGGTTACAACTGCCATTCCAGGTTCAGCTTTTGTAACCAGCATTGATCAGCGGCAAGCAGACGTTCCAGGAACTAAGTCCTGGTTTTCGTCAACGGAGCATGCCCGTGGGACGACCTCTCTTGCCCGTGGGACGATATCTCATTGGAGGTCAGAGGTCACATGCTGAGGTCCTGTAGCAGCTCCGATTGGACCACCAGGAAGGTCCCAGAAAGCTACAGCTATAAAAGGTTTGCATGGCTGCTCAGCCATGCGCTAGTATAAACCTGAATAGGTACGTGAGTGCTGTGTGTTTGAGACTGGTGAAAGCTCCTTAATGATACCCATTTCTTTTGTTGTTGTTTGGGTATTAGGGTGAGTGGAACAAACCGTCAGCGCCATATCTAGGCGGCACAGCCGCGTTTATACCTCCGGTCAGCGTAGGGTGAGAATTCCCGCTTGGACTCAGCATCTGACTCAGGGCGTCCTCAGGCGCGGGCTCAAAAGCCACCGAGGGTCAGAGCGAGTCCAATCACCAGTATAGCGGGGGTGAACCATAGGGATCCCACTAGCGTCTACCAGCTGCACCCTGTGACTGCTAACAGGGCACAGCGTTCCATTAGTGACTCTGTGAAGCAACAGAGTTCACTTCCATTCACACTGGGTGAAGTCTAACCCACGTGTGAGCAAGTGTTCATCCGCCATCTTGTTCCACCATTACTTAGCAGCACGTTCTATCTCTGCACGGTGGACCCTAGGCTGCGAACGCACCTCATATCTCCCTTTATATTATTTGGTGCGTTCCGCCAGCCCTAACAGTGTATTAGAATAATTAATCGAAAATGGGTGTGTTGAAAATAATAGCAGTGTGGAGTTCAATTAGTGAGGTCAATAACTCTGTGAAGAAACAGATGTGAATCGGGTGGCCCTTATTTAATGGTGAAGCCAGGACATGTTGTACCTGCATTTCTCCTTAAAAGCCTGAGAAATGTGGGTCGTTTGAGAAATTGTTCAGAATTACAGCGTACTTTGATTAAAAGTTGATTTGAGAGGGTAAAACTTATAAAAAAGCGCAGACAATGATAGGCTGTTCAAATAAAATGATCTCCAATGCTTTAAAATGGAAAGCCAAACCAGAGAGAAGTGGAAGGAAACCGAAGACTACCATTCAAATGGATGCAAGAATAGCCAGAATGTCAAAGACTCAGACAATGATCAGCTCCAAGATGATCAAATACAGTCTCAAGTTACCTGTGAGTACTGACAGCTAGAAGACTCTCAAGTGAAGCTAATCTCCTAGCAAAAAGTTGTCATGGGTCTGTCAGAGACCGCAGACAGTCGTACTGCATCTAGCTGCAGAAGGTCTCAGCGGTTGGCTTTGCACTCTCCTTCCTAGTCCTTCTGACTTTAGGACCCAGTGGCAACTTCCCCCAGCTCTAATTGACACAACTGGACTGGGAAGTTTATAGACTCCCAGCTTGCTGCTGGAAGTTGCCGGTGATGTTTCCGTTTGCCACTTTTGTGGCTTGGAGCTATAGCAGTCGTCTATTTTCCTCTTTGGAGTTTGGAGGACATCTGTGTTTCTGAGTCCACTCAAAGCTAAGTGTTCTCTTTGTTTGTCTATGCCATCTGTATTTAGTTACAGCGGGGCTCGAACAGTGCCACCCCTTCCTTCCCTAAGCAGGGCTTACTGCTAGGGTCAGGCAGGGTTTAGGGATCCTGCTCAGCGATAGGTACGGAACCAATATAGATACGCTTAGGGCAGAAAGGGTAACGTTAGATCTGCCTAGGGGTATCCACTCCCCTAGTGTTGGGCTCCCTTCCCCTCATCCCTTTGTGTTGCACTTAAGTCTTCCCTACATTGTGCGTGACAGAGGTCACCACAAAATTCAACAATTAAATAAAAAAGGTGTTTTTCACTATTGTATAATCCTATTTATAAAAAGAGACCTAGTTTAAAAGTTATGGACATCTTTGTGCACCAAAAACAAGTAATCACATGAGTGGCTAAGTTTCTGTAGATAATGAAGTTGATCTTGCAGTGATTATAAAATGTCTACACACCCAAGTTAAAATGCCAAGTTTTTCTCATGTAAAAAATCATACCAAGAAGAATAATTTCAGAACGGTTTTCATTTTTAATGTCACCCATAATCTGTAATAATTCAATTGAAAAAATAAACTGAAATATTTTTGGGTGGAAGAAAAAAACAAAAACAAACTAAAATACTGTTTTTGCATAAATATTCACAAAATTAAACTAATACTTTTTGAAGTACATCTGGAATTTATGGCAGCATTCAGTATTTTTGTGTAGGAGTCTATAAACATGGCACATCTATAAATGGCAATTTTTGGCCACTCTTCCTTGCAGTAGAGGTCCTAATCTGCCAGATTGCAAGGGTATCTCCACTGTGAAGCCCTGTTCAGATCACCGATAGATTTTCAATTGGTCTAGACTCTGGCTGGTCCATTCGAAAACTTTGATCTTCTTCTGTCTAAGCCATTCTGTGATATTTGGAGGTATGCTTACGGTTGAGCCAAACATAACTTTTGAGATTATGGAAAAAAAATGAACTCTGGTCTCATCAGAACATAACATGTGTTTCCACATGCTTTTGGCAAAACATAGCCAGGCTTGGATGTTTTTCTTTGTCTCACCAACCTACCTCACACAGTCTCCCCTGGCATTGTGTTCCTGTGCAGGCATACTTCTCTGCCCTGTTGAGGGCAGAGCAGAAAAGTACGCCTGTGCAGGAGCGGTATTCCAATGTTTTACAAATCTTTTTAAATGTGCTGGATCAATTTTTCCATTTTTTGGTCCAAGTGTCACTTTTAATAAGCCATTTGTCATGCTTTTTTTTCTAATATACAGTACCTATGGATCAAATTCCAACTTATTTTTTTTTGATGGTCAGCTTTTTGCGTTTGGGAGTTTAATTAGTCTGTTCCAATTTGTGAACAGACAGCAAATTACATCCAAAACTAATCTGTTGCATAACTGACGTAAATGGAAACAGAGTGGACCCATTGATTATTATGAGGTACATCTAGGTTCTGCTAGAGTCCTTTTTTTAGAATGGAGAAAAAAGTTCTAAATGATTCATGTTTTTACAGCTCTAGAACTTACAAGAATGCTATTGCGAAAGAATAAGCGCAATTGAGGCATTAATATATCAGCATGTTATACTTGAAAAGAAGAATGTGGGAGGTAGCAAGGGGGATCATACGAGGTCATTACGTGTCCCCCAGGATGTGCATAGAAACATACTGAACCCACTGGAGAGCATTGTTATTTACAGCCATAGATGTGGTTACAGCGCAAAAAAAAAAAAAGAGTGTGGACTTGGTCAAGCTATTTGACCAAGTCTGATTTAGGATAACCTGACACGGCTTTTACTCTTGAAGAGATCTACAGGAAGGTAGTGGGACGGATCTCCCTCCACTCCGGGTCTTGGGAGTGGCCCATGTCCACGATTCCCATTTAAACTTTCAACTAGAGTTTGGCTGTGTCAGTATTAGTTTTCTAAGCATCATAGCAGGGGCTCTGTGTAGGACAGGTCTGTGTGAGATTGAACACAGGCCAGAACCAGGGAAAGCAAAGCCATTGATGCACCCACAAGTGATATGGTGGTGCAGTCGCAATGGATTGATATGGACTGTAACGAACAATATAGCTGCGAACCGAAGGATAACATTTGAGTCATTTTTGTAAGTTGCCAAAATAAAGTCATTTAAGTTGAACTTTTCTGGGTCACCGCCTTATTAATGCACTGTCGTGAAAGCCGCTGGCTAACAAATGCTACTGAGGTTTTACGACTGAAAATATTCTTTGTATGAAACATTGTAGCCTGTGGCTCACTGGTAATGTTTCTTCCTTTTAATTTCATGGCTCCTTAGTTCAAATCCCTGCCATTGACAAGCTTAAAATGTCCCAGATGACAGATTCACTGAACACAGTGTCCTGGGTTAGATAGGACTATGAAAACAGAAAAATGTCTTCTGAAGTCGAAAGACAACTTTACAAATAGAGTAAAAAGATATTTTTTTGCTCTTTAGGTGTAAAATCCACCTAAAAAAATGCGTGAATAAACCCTACAAATTAGTCAACACCACTGTAGCAGCCAGTGAATGAGTTCCATCTGTGACTTATCTGTATTTAGTGGTCATTACTCACATGTGTAGTTATCTGTAGGAATTTCTTCTTTCCAATGCACATCACCCCACACATATGTCTCGGTACTATTAATATGGTTTAGATCTTTACCCTGAAACAAATATGGTAAAAGTCACAGAGAGATGGAGAAGATGTAAGAAATTATTTTGAAGAACAGATGAAGAAAAGATCATAAACTAACATGAACACCGAAAATAAAATTACAGCAGTATCAAAGAGGGACAGAGCACCATACCACAATGGTCATATATAAATTATACCTGTTGGCTCTTAATTCTAAACAGCGGTCTACATAACCAGAAAACTCTGAGAAGAGCCAAACAACATCTAATATCTACGATCAATTTTCATCCTGCATTCTCCACCAAGTATAAAACATACACTGCATGGCCAACTTATTAAAGACACCCATGTAGTAGCACGTTGAATCCAAAAAGTTGATAAAAGTTCTGCTGTCGGTACAAAAATTACAGTCTTTAATTCAAACATGGTTAAAACACATGTAGCTATTAAAAGGTGGAAATATCTGAACTGCATAGGATGTGCTCATGACCGTGTCCCATTGCTATATGCATTTTAACCATGTTTGAATAAAGGAATGTCATTTTTATACCAGACCGTGGAAGTTTATAAACTTTTTGGATTCATTACTATAACTCCATGATTCAGGAGCTTCTGTGCACTTGAAACTAGGATTATTTCTTCAGACCCACTAATACACAAGCTCCAGTACAAAGATAATCATACGAAGTAAGGAAAAGAATCATCAAATTAACCCCCCCCCCCTGAAGAAGCAAGAGGCGAAAAACGCGTTGGGGTGAGGGGGACGCCATTCTATCCAGCCTATCTGCTCATGTTCTCCTTTATTCATGTTCAACAGATATTATACCATTCATGGCATCTTTATTTATTTTATGGCTATGCATTGTACCTTATATTTATCTGTATATGAATACCAGCATTATGTTCAGGTGGACTATTTATATTATAGAGGTTGTCACTAAGGGTATAACCATTTCCTTTATAGTCTGAGGGCTCATAGTATCATATTGTTAATAAAGGGCTTATCCAGTCAAAACCGATGAGTCTGTAGTCACCCTGTGGGGATTCACCAGTTTCAGACCCGGGACTGGAGGGTATGTATGCATTATATAAACTCCCAGTCAGTGGGTGCAGCCTCATTCTCCATACACTTGTATGGACCAAGATCTTGCTCTATACAAGTGTATGGAGCGAGGCCATGCTCACTGGTCGGGAATATGTATAATGCATACATACCCTCCAGTTCCCAGTCTGAAACTGGCGAATCCCCACAGCGCACGCACTGCGTCACAGAGTGACTGCAGACTTATTGGTTTTGACTGGATAAACCCTTTATTAACAATATCACTAACAATATTGTCTAATCACTTATATCGTACGAGGAACGGCATAAAATTTCTTCACCTGCTGTTGATTTGTTCATCCTGCCCTCCAAAGATCGCAGTATGGCTCGGCTCACATTTATGCTGCACACTACGCCGAGTGCTCACAGCAGGCTTTCCAAGTAATTCTTTGAAATACATTATTCAGATGGAAGCACCCAGTGGATTATTCCCTATAATGATGCAGATGGAGGCACTGTGGACTCTGTCTGGCCTATGATCCAGCAGTGTTCATCTTTTTAAGCGTGTATAAAAGCGCAGTCGACTCCACAATTTTATGCACCTGTGAAAAGACGGACAACGCTGAGAGGCCATACAGAGCCTGAAGTAACTCTGCTGCCTTATTATAGTGTATGGCTCCCCCGGGGGTTTCATCCAAATCATCTTATTCGGAGATGTCGATGGAAACCCTGATGTAAATGCTTGGTGTAGAGCACAGGATAAATGTGATCCCACTATTACGTAAAATGTTCCCTGCAAAAGCTTCAACTTAATCCATAAAAAAAGCAAGTCCTCACTAAGGTCCATCATCTATCAATGGAAATATAGGGCACTTCCATATTACTTGTAATATAAAACCTATGGATGCGAAATGCCCCCCCCACCCCCACCCCCAAAGAAATCCAGTGAAATCTGCCATCTCAAATCCAAAAGCCTCCCCCTCTTTTCTAAGCCCCAGTGTGCTTAAACCACATTTAGCATCCACTTGTTTGGCATTTCTATAGGTACGAGAGCCCGCTTAATTTACAGGTGCATGTCTCCAGAAGCACGATCTGGACACAATATATTGGCACTACAATGTACTGGGCACTACAATTTATGGGCACTACAACAGCAGATTAGCTATTTTCACTCAGTAGCATCCACTGTTGCTTGTTTCTGGAAAACATCCATGGAGTCAAAATCTTCACTACATCCGAAGGTAAATTCCCAGAGGTGTGTCATTTCCTAAATGGGGTCACTTGAGTGGGACTCTGCTCTTCTGGCACTTATGGGCTCTGTATATGGAGTCTGCAAACTGTTCTACGAAAATTTGTTCTTCAAGAATCAATAGTGCTCCTTCCCTCCAGAGTCTTGCCGTGTTGCTAAGCAGTACTGTACAACTACGGGACATATAGAAATTGTGTAACAACTTTTGGTACCATTTTTACCCATTTTCCCTTGTGAAAATGTAAAATCTGGGGCTAAATTTTTAGATAAAAATATATTTATTTATTCTTCACTACCCAATGGTATAAAATTACTTGACACACCTGTGGTGTCAATATGATCACTGCATCAATAGATGAATTCACTAAAAAGTTTAGTTTGCAAAATGAGGTCACATGTTTTTTTTTTGCTGTTCTGGCACCTCAGGGGCTCTTCTAGTGGGTGTGGCACCCTCAAACCATTCTAGCAAAATCTGCATAATAATCTGGCACTTCTTCCCTTCTGAGCTTCGCACTGTGACTGAAAAGTAGCTCCCGATTAAATGTAAGGTATTGGCGCACTCAGGAGAAATTGCAAAAACTGTAAAGTTTGTTTTTTCTTATTAGCCCTTATAAAAAAAATAAAAACTTGGGGCTAAAACAACATTTTAGTAATTATTCTCCTTATTTCTTCACCACCCAATGGTATAAAATTTGGAGGCACATGTGGTGTCAACATGCTGACTGCACCCCCAGATTAATTGAGGGCTATAGTTTGTAAAATGAGGTCCCTTATGAAGGGTGGGGGGGGGGGGGTCCTGCTGTTCTAGCACCTCAGAAGTTCTACCAATGTGACATGGCACCCTTAAACCATTCCAGCAAAATTTGCCAATATGGCGCTTCTTCCCTTCTGAGTTTTGTACGGAGCCTCAAAAGTAGTTTTCAACCACATATGGCGCACTCAGGAGATATTGGGTAACAAATTGTACCATTCATTTTCTTCTATTTTCCAGCTTGAAAATTAAAAACTTGAGGCCAAAAGCAACCTTTTAATGGAAAAAATTGTAACTTTTAATTTAGCCAAATGCTATAGAATTGTGTGTATTGCCTGGGAATTAAAATGTTCAATACCCTAGATGAATTCCTCGAGAGGTGCAGTTTCCAAAATGGGGCCACTTATTGGAGTTTCTGCTGTTTTGTCATGTCAGGGGCTCTTCAAATGTGACATGGTGTCTGCAATCTATTCCAGCCAAAATTGTGCTCTATAATTAAGTTGGCACTCCTTCCTTTCTGAGCTCTGCCGTGTACCCTAACAGTAGTTTTGCATCACATACAGGGTATCGGTGTATTATTAGCAAAAGCTAATTTTTCATTTTCACAGCTCAATGTCATAAAATTCAAAGTGCTCACCAAACCTCTACATAAATTCCTTGAGGGGTGTTGTTTCTAAAATGGGGTCATTTGTGGGGGATTCCACTGTTCAGGCACATCAGGGGCTCTGCAAAAGCAACATGGCTTCAGCTATTTAGCCATTTTTGCACTCCAAAAATTAAATGGTGCTCCTTCCCTTCCAAGCCCTGCCCCTCACCCAATAAATAGTTTTCCACCAAATATGGGGCATCAGTGTACTCAGGAAAAATTGCACAACAACTTATATGGTCGATTTTTTCATGATACCCTTGTTGTGATAATGAAAAATTTGGGGTTTAGCAACATTTTTGTGGGAGAAATTAAAATATTATTTTTTTTGTTTCCATATTGCTTTAATGCCGGTGAAGTACCTAAAGGGTTAGCAAACTTTGAATGTGGATTTGAGCACTTTGATGTGTACAGTTTTTAAAATGGTGTAACTTTTTTGTATTTCCTGTCATATAGGACCCCCAAAGTCACTACAAATGTGATGTAGTCTCTACAAAAATTGGTTTTCCAAACATCCAACAATAGGTATCTGAGGACCCAGAATGTGTATAGAAAACACTCCTTGCACAATTACTCCACCAGAAATGTTGACATCTGACAAGAAAGCTACATAAATTCATGCTGTATTTTGCAAGGGCAACGTAAATTTGGATTCATCTGATCAGTCAATGTTTTTCCACTGCTCAGTGATATAATTTTTGTGCTTTTTTGACAAATGAAGTTTTTTCTTTCCATTTCCTATAGACGACAATAGCACTGGAACCTGGTCATCTAATAGTACAGTCCACCTGTGCTAAGGAAGACCAAGTACATTCAGACATATTATTTGGAGTATTAATGCTGTATTCAGCTCCACTTGTTCCTCAGGATGATTCTTGCTATCTTCCTTGAGGAGTTGCTTATGTCCCTTTCATTTGATGATTTTCCTCAATTATAACATTCTCAGTATACCCTTGACACCACTGCACATAAAATCTCCTTAAGGGTGGCAAATTTTAGAATATTGTCCCCGACTCTAGCATTGATGATCATGCCTTATTGATATGTAGCGAAATACAGTACAGACCAAAAGTTTGGACACACCTCATTTAAAGATTTTTCTGTATTTTCATGACTATGAAAATTTTACATTCACACTGAAGGCATCAAAACTATGAATTAACATATGTGGAATTATGTACTTAACAAAAAAGTGTGAAACAACTGAAACTATGTCTTATATTCTAGGTTCTTCAAAGCAGCCACCTTTTGCTTTGATGACTGCTTTGCACACTCTTGGCATTCTCTTGATGACCTTCAAGAGGTAGTCACCGGGAATGGTTTTCAATTCACAGGTGTGCCCTGTCAGGTTTAATAAGTGGGATTTCTTGCCTTATAAATGGGGTTGGGACCATCATTTGTGTTGAGCAGAAGTCTGGTGGATACACAGCTGATAGTCCTACTGAATAGACTGTTAGAATTTGTATTATGGCAATAGAAAAGCAGCTAAGAAAAGAAAAACGAGTGGCCATCATTACTTTAAGAAATGAAGGTCAGTCAGTCCGAAAAATTGGGAAAACTTTGAAAGTGTCCCCAAGTGCAGTGGCAAAAACCATCAAGCGCTACAAAGAAACTGGCTCACATGAGGACCGCCCCAGGAAAGGAAGATGAAGAGTCACCTCTGCCTCTGAGGATTTAGTTTATCCGAGTCATCAGCCTCAGAAATCGCAGGTTAACAGCAGCTCAGATTAGAGACCAGGGCAATGCCACACAGAGTTCTAGCAGCAGACACATCTCTACAACAACTGTTAAGAGGAGACTTTGTGCAGCAGGCCTTCATGGTAAAATAGCTGCTAGGAAACCACTGCTAAGGACAGGCAACAAGCAGAAGAGACTTGTTTGGGCTAAAGAACACAAGGAATGGACATTAGACCAGTGGAAATCTGTGCTTTGGTCTGATGAGTCCAAATTTGAGATCTTTGGTTCCAACCACCGTGTCTTTGTGCGACGCAGAAAAGGTGAATGGATGGACTTTACATGCCTGGTTCCCACCATGAAGCATGGAAGAGGAGGTGTGATGGTGTGGGGTTGCTTTGCTGGTGACTCTGTTGGGGATTTATTCAAAATTGAGGGCATACTGAACCAGCATGGCTACCACAGCATCTTGCAGCGGCATGCTATTCCATCCGGTTTGCGTTTAGTTGGACCATCATTTATTTTTCAACAGGACAATGACCCCAAACACACCTTCACGCTGTGTAAGGGCTATTTGACCAAGAATGAGAGTGATGGGGTGCTATGCCAGATGACCTGGCCTTCACAGTCACCAGACCTGAATCCAATCGAGATGGTTTGGGGTAAGCTGGACCGCAGAGTGAAGGCAAAAGGGCCAATAAGTGCTAAGCATCTCTGGGAACTCCTTCAAGATTGTTGGAAGACCATTCTCGGTGACTACCTCTTGAAGGTCATCAAGAGAATGCCAAGAGTGTGCAAAGCAGTCATCAAAGCAAAAGGTGGCTACTTTGAAGAACCTAGAATATAAGACATATTTTCAGTTGTTTCACACTTTTTTTTTAAGTATATAATTCCACATGTGTTAATTCATAGTTTTGATGCCTTCAGTGTGAATGTACAATTTTCATAGTCATGAAAATACAGAAAAATCTTTAAATGAGAAGGTGTGTCCAAACTTTTGGTCTGTACTGTATGTATAGGTATATATGTGTGACTAGAAGTAATTTAACATCTGCCCTGAGACTGCAGGTCTCACAGCATATGTTATCCTGAGAAATCAGTCTACTGTCTCCAATCTCAACAGGGGGTCTTGCTAAGAACCAGGAAGGGGAAGCGTTTCACACCTTCTGTCTCTTTTGAAGAGAGATGTCAATTACAGCCTGACACTATCTATCTGTGAGAAACTTACACAGAGAATTTAAGAGGAAATAATATATTCATTGGTGGAGGGTTCACGGTCAAGTCACAAACAAGGAATTATAATAGTAACCTGGGAGGCTGGTCTAGAAATCTGACCTCCAGGGTGACTCTATAAATTAGACTTAAGGTACCTTCACACATAACGATATTGTTAACGATATCGTTGCTATTTGTGACGTAGCAACGATATCGTTAATGAAATCGTTATGTGTGACAGCGACCAACGATCAGGCCCCTGCTGGGAGATCGTTGGTCGCTGAATAAAGTCCAGAACTTTATTTCGTCGCTGGACTCCCTGGAGACATCGCTGGATCGGCGTGTGTGACACCGATCCAGCGATGTCTTCACTGGTAACCAGGGTAAACATCGGGTAACTAAGCGCAGGGCCGCGCTTAGTAACCCGATGTTTACCCTGGTTACCATGCTAAAAGTAAAAAAAAACAAACACTAGATACTTACCTACCGCTGTCTGTCCTCCAGCGCTGCGCTCTGCACTCCTCCTGTACTGGCTGTGAGCCGGAAAGCAGAGCGGTGACGTCACCGCTCTGCTTTCCGGCTCCCAGACAGTACAGGAAAAGAGCAGAGAAGCAGAGCACAGCGCTGGAGGACAGACAGCGGTAGGTAAGTATGTAGTGTTTGTTTTTTTTACTTTTAGGATGGTAACCAGGGTAAACATCGGGTTACTAAGCGCGGCCCTGCGCTTAGTTACCCGATGTTTACCCTGGTTACCGGCATCGTTGGTCGCTGGAGAGCGGTCTGTGTGACAGCTCTCCAGCGACCAAACAGCGACGCTGCAGCGATCCGGATCGTTGTCGGTATCGCTGCAGCGTCGCTAAATGTGAAGCGGCCTTTACACAAAGAGGGGGGGGGGTGTTCACAGATTAAGGGGCAGCCAAGCTGATGTGTTCCAGTACATATTCGTCCCCCCCCTCAGGGAGCAGAAAGCAGACTACAAAGTTAGATATTTCTGTAAGTTTTCTCCCGTTTATTTTTATAACTGTTTTGCATATTTGTATGTCTTTTTATTACCATATTTTTATACCCGTTTTATTGTAAGCACTGTACCTTTTCTATTAAAGCTTTAATAAGTTGACCTTGCAAGTTGGTGGCAGAGCAGTGGGATAGAATTATTTCTATTAGAGCATTAGTGCAGGGTTTAAGCAATTATTCCCTGTACTAAAGAATTGGTATCATTGCGAGAATTGCACTTACTTAGACATACTTAGACATACTTGCAAACAGTTTCCCTTCCCCGTTTTTCTTTTCTATCTTTTATTTGGCAAAGGCTGTTCATCGATATGGCAGCCCAGTACAAGAAGCAGAACAATGAGGCACTGACCCACCTCTGTGAGCAGAGAGGTATAGAGACGGCCGACAAATCCAAGAAACTGCTGATACGCGCCTTGGTCGAGCAGTACATAGAGTAAAGTACTGGAACCTCCAGGCAAGGGGAGAGTCCAACTCAGAGAGACCCAGCAATGCCAGCTCTTGCACCGGAGGTACCTTCTGGAAGTGCCAGCAATGCCAGTGCTGAGGAGCCTATGGACTCTACTTGACAATTGGACTTACAACAGCTGGGACAAGTGATCCCAATCTGCGCATGCAGCTTATTCTATAGTACTGACAAGCTGCAGAATGCCAGGCTGAGAGAGAGGCTGCAGAACGCCGGGAGAAGAGAGCTTTCCAGCTTCAGATGACTCAAATAGAGACAGGACATAAATCCAAGGAGACTACAGCTGGAAAAATTCCTTGTGATGGAGAAGGATATGGACATGGATACTTTCCTTCAGGGGTTTGAAAAAACCTGCATGCCATACCATCTACCCCGTGAGCAGTGGGCGCAGTATCTAACCCCAGGGTTGAGAGGAAAAGCCCTAGAAGTTTTTGCTGGCCTCCCGCCAGAGCTAGATGGGAACTATGAAGCCATAAAAAAGGCTCTGAGAAATACAACCTAACACCAGAAGTGTATCGGAGAAAGTTCCGGAACCTACAACGTGGATCAACTGACAGCTATGCGGATATTGTGATCACCTTGAGGACCACGTTCCACCAATGGATCAGGGGACTTTCTGTTAACAGCTTTGAGGACTTAAGGGATCTTATGGTCAAGGATCAATTTCTTTACATGTGCCCCACGGATATACGACAATTTGAGTGTGATAGGGAGCCACAAACTGCGGTTCAGGCTCAAAAGATTGCGGACTGCTATGTGGCTAACTGGATGCCTAAGGTGTGGAAGCCATTGGGATTCGGCTGGAAGGGAGGTAAGCCAAACGGGGACCCTTCTCCCTCTGCTGGCCGATCACCAGTGCTGTCCAAGCCTACCTTCTATGGGATCCCGGGGACTAGACATTTTTTAGGTGATGCACACCGGTGCTTCTCCTGCAACAAAGTAGGACATGTTAGCGCTGTCTGCCCTGATAGTGAGAAATGCCCAACCACAACCGCAAGGCCGTCTGTGTCTCCACCATCTGTCCTCTTTGTGGCCGGCTCTGATGCGAGGACTAATGAGAACTGTCAATCTTTCACTGTTGGCACTAAAGTTACCATTTGTCTCAGAGACACTGGGGCAGAGGTGACTCTGGTGCGTCCAGCAATGGTAACCCCGGCCGATATCAAACCAGGAAAGAATATGTCTATAACCGGGATTGGAGGGGTCAGTCCTGCCGTGTCTATGGCCCGTGTGTACCTGGACTGGGGAGCAGGGAAAGGACTGAGAGAAGAGGGAGTATCAGAGGCTATTCCCACCAATGTGTTGCTAGGCACAGACCTTGGGAGGGTGGTATCCCACTATATTTCTCCCTTGCAAATAAATGCTGCAGAGAAGGTGTAAGCAAGTGACCCACCTGAGATCCCGTGCGAGGACAGAAAATGTACCAATGCACAGGATTGGAGGTATGTGGCAGCTGTGACCCGGAGTCAGGCTGCGGATCAGACTCAACCCCAGAGAATCGAGGATGAGTCTCAGACAGAACTGCCAGAACAGGAGGCCCATACTGTGACCCCGAAGCCCCCTCACATGGCAGACCCAACAAGGTCCCTGATAACCAACACTGAAGACTCAGCTTCAGACTAGGGCCTAGCATTGACACTAGGCCAGGGGCTGTAGACTGACGGTCAGAGCTTCCAGGAGGCCCAGCAGACAGATGTCGGTCTGGAAAAGCTCAGATGTCTTGCAGACCGACCCCCTGCTGCTTCTGACAAAGAGAGAGTATACTGGGACCAGGGCAGAAAGAGACTCTCCCCACGGATACTACAGAACCTTGGGACTGTGAAAAGCGTCTGGTCGTTCCTTATCTATTTAGGGAACAATTATTGAGAATTGCTCATGAGATTCCTCTGGCCGGACACTTTGGAATACAAAAGATTAAAGCTCGCCTGACACATAACTTCTATTGGCCCAAGATGGGGACAGATATTGCCAATTACTGTCGATGTGTAGTTTGTCAGAGAGTTGGAAAGTCCAGGAATATACAGAAAGCTCCATTGATACCACTGCCATTGATCGATGAGCCTTTCCAGCGAGTGGCTGTGGATATCATAGGGCCACTTTCAATCCCTAGCAGCTCTGGCAAAAAGTATATCCTCACAGTGGTGGCAATGCTATACGATACCCGGAAGCTGTGGCACTGTCCTCCATCCGAGCAGACAAAGTGGTGGATGCTTTACTGACTGTTTTCTCTCGTGTGGGTTTCCCCAGGGAAATGTTAACCGATCAGGGAACCCAGTTCATGTCCAATCTGATGGAAAGCCTCTGCGAGAAAATACAAGTGCAGCATGTTGTGGCCAGTGCCTATCATCCCCAAACCAACGGACTCTGCGAGCGTTTTAACGGAACATTAAAACAAATGCTGAAAATACTGGTGGAGACTGAAGGGAGAGACTGGGAGCAGTACCTCCCCCATCTGTTGTTTGCCTACAGAGAGGTACCCCAGGTGTCTACAGGATTCTCCCCCTTTGAATTGGTTTATGGGAGGAAGGTCAGGGGGCCACTTGATTTGATTAAGGACTGTTGGGAGGATGACCCCAAAACTACGGGAGTCTCAGTGGTTGAATATGTACTGCGGCTCAGAGAAAGAATGCAAAAACTGAGCAACCTGGCCCATGAGAACGTGACCCAGGCCCAAATCAACCAGAAGGTCTGGTACGACCGTAATGCCAGACTGAGGGCCTACGAGGAGGGGCAGAAGGTTTGGGTGTTGGTCACTAAGTTACAGAATAAATTATAGGCCACATGGGAGGGACCATACACTGTACACAAGCGGCTAAATGATGTTAATTATGTGGTGACTCTAGATGAACATGCAAAGCATCAGAAAATATTCTGTGTAAATATGTTGAAGGCTCATCATGACAGGGAGACTGACCTGTGTCTTACCTGTCTGTAGCATGCCTGAAGAGGGGGATGCTGATCTGTTACCATATGTGGGGACTGGGACTCAGTACATGGAGTCCTTGGAGTCAGCAGAATTTAACCCTGAGCTCTTCCACAGCCAGAGGTCTGAGCTGATGGGGGTGCTCAGCGAGTTCACCGAAGTGTTCACAGGGGAGCCTGGGAGGTCGCACTTAGCAACTCATCATGTGGACACTGGTACTAATCCCTCAGTACGGCAGTCTGCACACCGGGTGTCAGCAGAAATGAAGGCAAACATGAGGGAACAGGTAGAGGAGATGCTAAACCTCAAGGTAATACAAAAATCCCAGAGTGCCTGGGCCTCGTCTGTGGTTCTTGTCCTGAAAAAGAACCGTATTAACCGGTTCTGTGTAGACTACAGGAAATTAAATCTACTAACTACATGTGAGGTCAACCCCATGCTGAGGATAGACGAGCTGTTAGAACAGCAAGCTAAAGCATTGTACCTCACCATCATGGACCTAAGTAGGGGATATTGGCAGATACCCCTGACCAGAGAAGCTCAGGAGAGGTCTTCCTTTATAACGCCATTTGGGCTGTTTGAGTTTCTGGTGATACCATTTAGTATGAAGAATGCCCCTGCCACCTTCCAGAGGTTGGTCAATCACTTATTGGAAGAATGTGATGATTTTGCCGTTGCTTATCTCGATGATATAGCCATTTTTAGTAATTCTTGGGAGGAGCACCTCGTACATCTTTCTCAGGTGTTGCAAAGGATAAAACCGCAGGTCTTTCTGTTAAGCCGGGGAAGTGTCAGGTAGCCATGTGGGAAGTACAATACCTAGGACCCCGGGTGGGGGAAGGACTGCTAAAACCTGAGCCAGGGAAGGTAGAAGCCATTACAGCCTGGCCCATCCCACGAACCAAGAAGCAGGTACTGTCCTTCCTGGGTACGGATGGCTACTATAGGTTTGTACCAAACTACAGTGCTCTGGCCAAACCGTTAACTGATCTGACCAGGAGGAAACTTCCCAAAATTGTCTCCTGGAGTCCTCAGTGTAAGGAATCATTTTCTGCTCTAAAGTAAGCATTGGTTAGTTCACCCATCCTTCACGCCCCAGATTTCACTCGCAGGTTTGTAGTGCAGACAGATGTCAGCACCTATGGGCTAGCCAAGTGAACCAGCAAGGTGAGGAGCACCCAATTCTTTACCTAAGCAGGAAACTCCTGCCCAGAGAAGTGGCTTATGCCACCATTGAGAAGGAATGTTTGGCAATTGTGTGGGCTCTGCAGAAGCTGCAACCATACCCCTATGGGCCCAACTTCACCGTGATAACAGATCATAACCCATTGAGTTGGCTCAACAGAGTTGTTGGGGACAACGGGAAATTGCTTAGATGGAGTCTGATATTACAGCAATATGATTTTACAATTCAGCATAAGAAGGGAATCGATCATGGCAATGCTGATGGCCTATCTAGCCATGGTGGGCCGGAACCAGATACGCGCTCTGGAGCTGACCTGTAAGTCAACCCCCATGCATGTTCATAAGGAGGGAGGTGTAGCGAAATATGTACAGGTATATATGTGTGACTAGCAGTAATTTAACATCTGTCCTGAGACTGCAGGTCTCACAGGGGTCACAGCATATGTTATCCTGAGAAAGCAGTCTACTGTCTCCAATCTTGCCAGGGGATCTTGCAAAGAACCAGGAAGGGGAAGCGTTTCACACCATTTGTCTCTTTTGAAGAGAGATGTCAATTACAGCCCGACACTATCTATCTGTGAGAAACTTACACAGTGAATTTAAGAGGAAATAATATATTCACTGGTGGAGTTTTCACGGTCCAGTCACAAACAAGCAATTATAATAGTAACCTGGGAGGCTGGTATAGAAATCTGACCTCCATGGTGACTCTATAAATTAGACCTACACACAAAGGGGGGGTGTTCACAGATTAAGGGGCAGACAAGCTGATGTGTTCCAATCCATATTCGTTCCCCCTCAGGGAGCAGAAAGAAGACTTTCTCCAGTTTATTTTTATAACTGTTTTGCATATTTGTATGTCTTTTTAATACCATATTTTTATACCTTTTAACTGTACATTTTGTATTAAAGTATAAAACTTTAATTAGTTGAACCTTGCATGTTCTAAAGAATCCACAGCCTTAAGGTGTGTGAGCCTTATGATTGGCAGACAGTAGTGGTAATATTTCTGGGACTCATCGCCCGTGTGTTCGGTGAGTGGTGGGAGCGTGTATGAGTCTGTATGAGCGGGTGTGTGGCCTGGGTCGGTGTGTGATTTATGCTCCCATTACAGCATAGGACAGAGGTTGAATGCTGGACTGAGAGAGATAGATTAACCCCTTGCAGGCTCAACCCCAAGTCGCTTGCTGAGAAGTGGGTACGTGACATGATAGTTGACAGATTTTCTGCTGCACTCAGGAATTACAGGTCTTATTTCTGTATAGTATATTCTCAATTGGGAGAGGACTGTGTCTCTAATTGGCCATTCAGTGTATAATACTGGAGGATAAAACAAGAATGAACACAAGACCTTCAGAGTCTTCTACACATCATAGGGAACGTTCCAATAATAACTACAGACCGGTCTCCAATCTCCCCTTCATCTCTAAACTCTTGGAGCAACAGATATACTCCAGCCTTACCCGTTACCTCTCCACTCACTCCCTCCTAGACCCTTCACAGTCCGGTTTCCGCCCCCTACATTCGACAGAAACTGCACTCATCAAGGTTACCAATGACCTTCAGACAGCAAAATGTAACAGTGACCACTCTCTGCTCATTCTTCTCGACCTTTCTGCAGCTTTCGACACTGTTCACCACCCTCTCCTACTCTCTATGCTCCAGTCACTAGGCATTAAGGACACTGCTCTCTCCTCATTCTCCTCCTATCTTTCTGACCGCTCCTTCAGTGTTCTGTTCTCTGGCTCCACTTCATCTCCTCTTCCTCTCAATGTTGGGGTACCTCAGGGCTCAGTCCTTGGCCCCTTCTATTCTCCCTCTACACGGCCCTAATTGGACAGACCATCAGCAGATTTGGCTTTCAGTACCATCTTCATGCTGATGACACACAACTATACACGTCATCCTCTGACCTTACCCCCCGCTGTATTACAGAACGCCACTGACTGTCTGTCTGCAGTCTCCAACATCATGTCCGCTCTCAATCTGAAACTCAATCTCTCCAAAACTGAATTTCTTCTACTCCCGACATCTACTAACCTCTCTAAATCTGACATTTCCCTCTCTGTGGGTGGCACCATAATAACACCCCGGCAGCAGGCACGCTGTCTGGGTGTTATGTTTGACTCCGATCTCTCCTTCACCTCTCAAATACAATCTCTTGCCCGCTCATGCCGCTTACACCTAAAGAACATCTCTAGAATCCGCCCTTTTCTCACTATAGAAACAACAAAAACCTTCACTGTCGCCTTGATCCACTCCCGCCTGGACTACTGCAATGCTCTATTAACTGGCCTCCCCCTTACTCGACTTTCCCCTCTCCAGTCTATCCTTAATGCAGCAGCCAGGGTTGTCCATCTAGCTAATCGTTACTCAGACGCGTCCGCTCTTTTCCAGTCGTTACACTGGCTTGCCCATTCATTATAGGATCCAATTCAAAGCACTTGTTCTCGCTGCGCTCTGCAAATGACTTTCGACTATCCTCTGCACTTATCTGTACCTCCCACTCCCGACTCCAAGACTTCTCCCGTGCTGCATCAATCCTCTGGAATGCTCTACCCCAAGATATTAGGACCATCCACAATTTGCATAGCTATAGGCGCTCGCTCAAAACACATTTGTTCAGAGCAGCCTACCACGTTCATTAATCAAAGTCAGTGTGTGTGTGTGTGTGTCCCATTCACTATCTCCATCTATCCCACACCCCCTGAAGATGGCTGGACCATCATTGTGAATACACCATTGTAAATACACACCTGTACTTTGTATCTCCCCCACCTCATTGTAGATTGTAAGCTCTCACGAGCAGGGTCGTCTTATTTTGCTTTAATTATTGTATTGTTAACGTTGTTACTTATGACTGTTGTGTTTGAAACTGTTAAACTCTAAAGCGCTGCGGAATATGTTGGCGCAATATAAATAAAGATTATTATTATTCCACGAAACATTCTCTCCCTTTACCTTATAATCTTGAGGAACATTGAAATATTCTTCTGACCAGTCCTGTGGAAGAAGAGGACTGGGACATCTCTCTAGTATTGGCTTCTTATTGGATAGAACTGTAAGAAACACATACAGGAACAAATTCATTCTTTACATACAAAAAATTATAGGCCATGTATATAGTCCTGTCTATTACCTGGTGATGTTAAGTGATGGGGAACCTCCTTCATGATATTCGTGTACAGATCCTTGTGTTCTTCTATATACTCCCACTCCTCCATGGAGAAATAGACAGTGACATCCTGACACCTTATAGAAACCTGACATACAACGATACAATCATCATCCTGATTCTTTCATATTGTTACTGTATAATGTCCCATCATTCCCACCAATGTCACCTCTCCAGTCAGCAGCTCAATAATCTTGTAGGTGAGTTCTAGTATCTTCTGGTGATTGTTTCCTTCATGTATCAGGGGATGAGATGGAGGCCCCATGGTTGGGTTTAGGGTTCTGCCTGTGCCTTCAAACGCTGAGGTCTGACATTGCTCACTACAGGTGTTTTTCACTATTGTGTAATCCTATTTATAAAAGACACATTAATAAATCTCACTATAGTCATTTCCAGAGTCCTCACCTCTCTGGTTCTGTACATCTGGTGTTACCATAGCTAAGAATGGTGTTATGTGTATCAGAATCTCTCACCTCTCCAGTAAGCCAAGTGAGGATCTCTAGGGTGAGGTGTAATATCCTCTCTGTCATATTGTCCCTGTCCCTATCCATTCTTGATTATTCAATTAGGAAAGTTCTCTTACATAGAAGACATCCACTGAGAAAATCCGATATTGTAGGAACCTGAATGGAAAAAAGATTAGACAATGTAAAATCAGGAAGAATCCCATGTAAGAAATTTCAAGGGAATGTTAGCTGCTTCACATGATCCCTACATCCAGTCATGTGCATCATCTTGCCCCTGGTATATCTTTCATATTATTTTTATAAAAGTTTTAAAAAAGAACTACAAAAATATATCATTTTGTAATGAAATACAAAAAAGTTGGTGCATTCAAAAAGAAAAGAAAATAGAAACTTCCTGAATCAATGTAATAGATGTCCAAATATGGATTAATGTTACAGAGGCACAAAATTGTTATTAGGCAAAATAAATATCACTGGCGCTCACCACTAGATACCCACTATGTAAGTAGAAATAAGATGTGAGATCCCCCAGCTGCTGGAATCACCAGAATATGTGCCACTAATGTAAAAAGAACAATAGTCAAATAACAGATACCGCGCTTAGGGGATATAGACAAGGATGCCACTAAACCCACAGGCACAACCAACACGTGTTCCCACTAACCAAATAAATGCAGCAGCACGCTAATCAGTGGTAAGAAAGCAGTGTAGTATAAAACGTCCTTACACGGCTAATAACTGCAAGAATGGTGTAGAAGTGTGCATACGAATGATAGGGCACTTACCCCACCAAGGCTGTGTCAGTGCCTGGATGATGCGACTGCTGCGTTCGGCTGTACAGCTGGAAGCCGGGAGAGCAGAGGCGGAGTGGCGAGGGGTACAGGCGGCTGAGCCTTACCAGAGGAGCCCCGACCGGTGGCGTCCCTGGTTACGGCTGGAAAAAAATGGCCGCCAGCATCTGCTGGCGTGTGCTCAGAAGTGACGTCACAGAGCTGCGGAGCAGCGTAAGGGACAAAAAAGGCTACCAACGCGCTTCGAAGTGATGTGCCCTTCTTCGTCAGGGTTGAAGCTCTGTGTTAGAGCTTCCCTTATATATGTGCCAACGCTCAGAATGTGTACCTGCCCCTAAAACCACCAAATCTCGCCCCAGCTGTTTTGACCTATATAATCCTATATTGGCATCCCAATGCCATCACGCAGTACCGGACCCTATAATGATATTAGAAACCATAAATCCCAGCTAAATAAGAACTTTGTGAACACATTTAAACTTGGGGCTATAAGTTATCAAGTAAGCAATGTTCACCGATTCTACTGACAATTTCGATGAGTGATGGTACTTCAGATTTTTTACAATAATAAACTACAGTGCCTTGCGAAAGTCATTTGACACATCAAACTTATTGAGAATGTCACAACAGAATCAGTGGTGTGCTTGGTTTTAACGTAGCTTTATTCTTCCATGAGTTATTTACAAGTTTATGACCACATATAAAAGTGCTGCCCATTGTGTTGTATTGTCAATGCAACCCTCTTCTCCCACTCTTGACACACTGATAGCAACACTACAGAAGAAATGCTAGCACAGGCCACAATTTGACTGAAAACTGACCCCTTTTACGGACTATTCTCCTTGACGCAGCTCAGAAATTCTGCTTTGACATTGTCCTTCCCCTTGATGTGAAGGGCAGACAATGTCTAGATGTTCACCTCTGCTGTTCAGATCCACCCTCAAATCTGCATCAAGGTCTTGAAGCAGGTAACTCCCTGATATTCACATAAGCCACCGTGAGCTGGTTGTCCGAAATTACCCTTACATGGTAGCCCTGCAAACATGGTAAAAACCTTCTGTAGTGCTCTCTCCACTGCCAGAAGTTCCCAAACATTTGAGGACTCCTTTCTTTTGCCCAGTGACCAATTCCCCTGGATGTCTAGATGGGCCCCCCACCCTATGGGACTGGTATCTGTGGTGACCACCCTGGAGATGTTGAGAGCCCAAGGGATGTCTTCCCAGGCTGCGTCCAACCTTGTCCGCCACAGAAAGGAGTGTATCACCTGCAGAGGTAGCACCAGAAAGCCTTCTAGTTTACCCCGTAAGGCTCTCTCACTCTCTAGAATGTACCACTGTAACTCTCTTGTCTTGAATGAACCTTTGCCCACTTCACTGCTGGGATACAGGAGGTGAGAGAACCTAGCCGGGATATTGCTCGTCTGAGGGTCATCACTGGCTTCTGTAGTGCCATGGACACCAGACCAATTATCTTTTCTCGCTGCCAAGCAACACTCTTGATGGTCAGTATTCAGGATGAGCCCTAAGAAAGTCTGCTTTCTTTGCTGGTCCAATATTGATTTTTCCAGATTCAAAAGCCATCCGAACCCTTTTAAAACGTATTACATATTGCCATTACTTGACATTGACAGGGATTATATGAATTTCTCACTATGAGGAAATCGTCTAGATAGGGGACAATTACACTGTTCTCTTCCCTGAGGTGCGTGGTGACCTCTGATACCAATTTTGTGAACACCCGAGGTGCCACTGCTAGGCCAAAGGGTAGGGCATTGTACTGGAAGTGTGGTGTCACCCCCTCTATTGTTACTGCTACCCTGAGAAATGTTTAGAAGTCGGTTTGCATTGGCACGTAATAATAATAATTACGGTAATAATAATAATTCTCATGTTGGTTATCACCCTTTAAGAATCGTGCATTTTTTTTTTCATCAGGAACAGGGGTGAATAAAAACCTTTCCCCCACTGCTCTAGAGGAACCTCTAGCAGAACGTTTTTGTTCAACAGACTCACGATCTCCGACTTGAACGCCTGTTGTTCTCGTGGAGATGCATGTGGGCCGGTTATCACATATTTATCTGGGGGATGCATTAGAAATTCCATCCTTAGGCCTGATTTTACTATGCTGAGGACCCAAGAGATGGAGGAATTTTTTTCCCCAGGCTGGAAGGAAGGGAGAGAACCTCCCACCAACCTGGGAAAGGGAGTCATTCGGGGGTGAGTCTTCTGCTCTCCTGGGAGGGACCACCGAACAGGAATCCTCTAAACCAGGGGTGAGCAATGAATTTTCCTGAGGGGGCCACATGACACATCGTGACTGTTGTGGAGGGCCGAATCAATAGGCTGAAATGAATTAAGCTCAATATTAATATCAATATAGAATTATTAGTATAATATTTATAATTAATATTAATTATTCAATATTGAGCAGAATTAAGTATGCCGATATTACCCTATATACCATTTGAACCCGAATACAGCCTCTTCTATATATCGTATGAGGCCCACACAGACTCCCCATGTTTACCATATGAGGCCCACACAGCCTCCCCATGTTCAGTATGAGGCCCAAACAGCCTCCCCATGTCCAGCATATGAGGCCCACAAAGCCTCCCCATGTCCAGCATATGAGGCCCACACAGCCTCCCCATGTCCAGAATATGAGGCCCACACAGCCTCTCCATGTCCAGCATATGAGGCCCATACAGCCTCCCCATGTCCAGCATGAGGCCCACACAGTCTCCTCATGTCCAGCATATAAGGCCCACACAGCCTCCCCATTCCCCATGTCCAGCATATGAGGTGTCTCTGATGCGCTGACTCTCCACGGTACACAGCTGACGCAGTGAAATGACGTCATCGTATCAGCTATTTCACATGCTGATTGGTGGAGGAAGTGGCCTGAGGCCCCTCCTCCACCAATGCAGCCAGCGT
The DNA here is from genome assembly GCF_032444005.1 of Ranitomeya imitator. NCBI lineage: Eukaryota > Metazoa > Chordata > Amphibia > Anura > Dendrobatidae > Ranitomeya > Ranitomeya imitator. The sequence goes on along the minus strand of NC_091283.1, from coordinate 641,999,769 downwards.
GGGTATATTTTTCGGACTATAAGACACACCGGACCATAAGACGCACCTAGGTTTTAGAGGAGTAAATTAGGAGAAAAAAAATTGAAGCAAAAAATGTTGTAAATTATGTACTTAATATCCTCTATCCTGGTATATATGGTCCTTTCATCCCCATCCTGATACACATGGCCCCCTCATCCCTACCCTGGTATGCATGTCCCCCTCATCCCTATCTTGGTATGCATGCCCCCTCATCCCTACCCTGGTATGCATGGCTCCCTCATCCCTATCCTGGTAGGAATGGTCCCTCTCATCCCTATCCTGGCAGGAATAATCACCCTCATCACTATCCTAGTATGCATGGGCCATCCCTATCCTGGTATGCAGGGCCCCATATTTTCCTACTATGCATGGCCCCATCCCCATCCTGGTATGCAGGGCCCCCATCTCGTCCTAGCATGCAGGGCCCATCCCTATCCTGGTATGCAGGGCCCCATATTTTCCTACTATGCATGGCCCCATCCCCATCCTGGTATGCAGGGCCCCCATCTCGTCCTAGCATGCAGGGCCCATCTCTATCCTGGTATGTAGGGCCGCCAACTCGTCCTAGTATGCAGGGCCCCCACCCTTATCCTGCTATGCATGGCCCCCATCAGAAAACATTAAAAAAAATTACACTTACCTTCACAGTGCTCCTTCGCATCCTGCTCAGTTGTCAGCAGCTACTTTATGCTTGTAAGCAGCGCATAGCAGGGACATCATGCGCTGCTCACAAGCAGAGCACAGCTACAGGAATACTCACTGCTCCTCACGCTGGGACTGTGCGCGCAGAAAGTAGTAAGTATTCATTGCTCTTCAGTAGCACGCACAGTGTCAGCCACCAACTTCCTACTGCTGCCGGCGGTCACGTGTGCTGCTACTTACGAGAAATGGATACTCACTGTTCTCTGCGCTCACAGTCCTGGCGTGGGGAGCGGTGAGTATTCTGGCAGCTGTAAACACGTAAACTCTAGTGTGTGTGCTTAACACAGAGCCCAGGATAAATGTGTGCTGAGCCTTAAGGTACCTTCACACATAACGATATTGTTAACGATATCGTTGCTATTTGTGACGTAGCAACGATATCGTTAATGAAATCGTTATGTGTGACAGCGACCAACGATCAGGCCCCTGCTGGGAGATCGTTGGTCGCTGAATAAAGTCCAGAACTTTATTTCGTCGCTGGACTCCTGCTGACATCGCTGGATCGGCGTGTGTGACACCGATCCAGCGATGTCTTCACTGGTAACCAGGGTAAACATCGGGTAACTAAGCGCATGGCCGCGCTTAGTAACCCGATGTTTACCCTGGTTACCATGCTAAAAGTAAAAAAAAAAAAACACTACATACTTACCTACCGCTGTCTGTCCTCCAGCGCTGCGCTCTGCTCTCCTCCTGTACTGGCTGTGAGCCGGAAAGCAGAGCGGTGACGTCACCGCTCTGCTTTCCGGCTCACAGCCAGTACAGGAGGAGTGCAGAGAAGCAGAGCGCAGCGCTGGAGGACAGATGGCTGTAGGTAAGTATCTAGTGTTTGTTTTTTTTTTTACTTTTAGCATGGTAACCAGGGTAAACATCGGGTTACTAAGCGCGGCCCTGCGCTTAGTTACCCGATGTTTACCCTGGTTACCGGCATCGTTGGTCGCTGGAGAGCGGTCTGTGTGACAGCTCTCCAGCGACCAAACAGCGACGCTGCAGCGATCCGGATCGTTGTCGGTATCGCTGCAGCGTCGCTTAATGTGAAGGGGCCTTTACTGCGATCTTTGGGAGGCAAAATGAAAAAAAATAAATAAATCAACAGCATGTGAAGAATTTGTTTTATTTATTTTTTATGCTGTTCCTCCATGGCAAGGGTCACTGGATCGGAGTGCAGGGGGTCTCCCTCCCTCTGCATGACTGCTGCAATTGCTAGCGATCCCACTATTTCGGGGGTTAAAGTATCGGGTTTCAGCTGTCATAATCAGCTGACACCTAGTGGCGATCGCGCACACAGCCACTGCGTGCAAAATCCCCAGAACATACTCAGTACGTCTAATGTCGGTAAGTACCAGTCGACCATGACCTACTGAGTGCATCTAAGGTCTGAAGGGGGTTAATTTCACCTACTTGAGTAAATTCTTTAATTGGTGAAATAGGGCAATATAATACGGCAAAATGTTTTCTAATATTCATTAACCCCTTCGCGACATGCGCCGTACTAGTACTGCGCTGCCGGCACTGCATTTGTGCCAGCAGCAGTACTAGTACGGCGCACCGATCACCGCGGTCTCGCGCTGAGCGCCGCGGTGATCGGGTGCGGGTGTCAGCTGTATATGACAGCTGACACCCCGCAGCAATGCCCACGATCGGCGGTAGCGGCGATCGCGGGCATTTAACCCCTCTGATGCCGCTGTCAGTAGTGACAGCGGCATAGAGGGGGATCGCGCAGGGACGGGGGCTCCCTGCGCTCTCCCACCGGAGAAACGCGATGAGATCGCGTTGCTCCGGTGACCCGGAAGGAGTCCCCGGATCCAAGATGGCCGCCGGACTCCTTACGGGTCATGAAATGACCTGGCTAGCCGGCGCTTGCTGAGAGCAGGCGCTGGAGAGCCAGCTAAGCTGCCTGTCAGATCGTTGATCTGACAGAGTGCTATGCACACTGTCAGATCAACGATCTGATCTAATACAGTGATGTCCCACCCTGGGACAATGGTAGAAAGTAAAAAAAAAAAAAATAGAATGTATAAAAAATTTTTTAAAAAAATCGCCAAATAAAGAAAAAAAAAATTTCCCAGTAAATCCATTTATTTATGTAAATTAAAAAAAACAATAAAAGTACACATATTTGGTATCGCCGCGTCCGTAACGACCCGCTCTATAAAACTATCCCACTAGTTAACCCCTTCAGTGAACACCGCAAAAAAAAAAAAAAAAAAACAAGGCAAAAAAACATTGCTTTATTATCATACAGGCGAACAAAAAGTGGAATAACACGCGATCAAAACGACGGATATAAATAACCATGGTACCGCTGAAAACGTCATCTTGTCCCGCAAAAAAAAAAGCCGCCATACAGCATCATCAGCAGAAAAATAAAAAAGTTATAGCTCTCAGAATAAAGCGATACAAAAACAATTATTTTTTTTATATAAAATAGTTTTTATTGTGTAAAAGCGCCAAAACATAAAAAAATGATATAAATGAGGTATCGCTGTAATCGTACTGACCTGAAGAATAAAACTGCTTTATCAATTTTACCACACGTGGAACGGTATAAACGCCCCCCCTAAAAGAATTTCAGGAATTGCTGGTTTTTGTTCATTCCGCCTCATAAAAATCGGAATAAAAAGCGATCAAAAAATGTCATCTGCCCGAAAATCTTACCAATAAAAACGTCAACTCGTCCCGCAAAAAACAAGATCTCACATGACTCTGTGGGCCAAAATATGGATAAATTATAGCTCTCAAAATGTGGTGATGCAAAAACTATTTTTTGCAATAAAAAGCGTCTTTTAGTGTGTGACGGCTGCCAACCCTAAAAATCCGCCAAAAAACCCACTATAAAAGTAAATCAAACCCCCCTTCATCACCCCCTTAGTTAGGGAAAAATAATAAAATGTAAAAAAAATGTATTTATTTCCATTTTCCCATTAGGGTTAGGGCTAGGGTTAGGGCTAGGGTTGGGGTTAGGGCTAGGGTTAGGGTTACCATTGGGATTAGGGTTAGGGGTGTTGTTGGATTAGGGTTTCAGTTAGAATTGGGGGGTTTCCACTGTTTAGGCACATCAGGGGCTCTCCAAACGCGACATGGCGTCCGATCTCAATTCCAGCCAATTCTGCTTTGAAAAACTAAAACACTGCTCCTTCCCTTCCGAGTTCTCCTGTGCGCCCAAACAGTGGTTCCCCCCAACATATGGGGTATCAGCGTTCTCAGGACAAGTTGGACAACAACTTTTGGGGTCTAATTTGTCCTGTTACCCTTGGGAAAA